>NW_027508833.1:19860000-20142500 GCF_051911475.1 Siphateles boraxobius | reverse complement strand
CACCTCCTGATGCAAGGCATGTCAGGCTAAGTTAAAAATAAATAATCAGTTAGGTTAATAACATGGGGGGTTTCCATTGCATTTTTCACTTACCTCTGTAAAATCAAAAGCCCCTGCTGTCACAAAGCTCAGTGAATACTGAAATGGTAAACATTACAAATAAATTTGCTCAGATACATATACTGGATAAACACATAGTAAGCAACACATCAGCTTTATAAACTTACCATTAGGACAAAGACACCACAGCTGTTGCTTTGATGTTGTCGTGGAAGGCCCTGTTAATGTTGCCATGCACAGAGTCAATCCACCTTGAAAAAATAAAACAATTTCCAATGCTTTTACAGTTATTTATTTAAATGAATATTGGTACCGTAATATCATCGACACAGTATTCATGCCAAGGCCCAGGAGACATGATTTGTGCAATGTTTCTGTGATGACAAAGACAAAACAGTTACTGCACTGCATCAAACAAAACAATACAAGAGAACTGAAATGTGAGGCAGAACCAGAACTTGGCATGAGTATTATATGATCATTTTCATTGACACTTTACAAAAAAAGTGATCTGTAAAAAAATTAGATCCTAAGTCAGATGAACAAGTCACATAAAAACCTTTAATGTTAATGGCCACAATTTTATTCAAATGTGGTTAAGAACGACCACAATCTTATCAAAAAGTGGTTAAGAACGACCACAATCATATCAAAAATGTGGTTAGGAGGAACGACCACAATGTCTGAACTCCGAATAGTGCACTAAAAAACCTGTAGATGAGCATGTATTCTTCCTTATTGAATGTTTTGCCGTGCAGAGGATCAAGGAAAAAAATGTCATGCTCTCCAGGCTTCATAATCTGTTGATATGTCACAATATATATACCGAAAGACAATTGCAGTTAATATATCAAATAGTATCTAAAAATTATGCAGACATAAGTTATCCCAGGTAAACACTACAGATTCAGAATGACTTACACAAACCATCCAATGCCCTGGTATCCATGTTGGGAAGATAAACCAGTCGATGTTTTCATCCAGCTTGAAAACAAATAATATTGGTCATCACTGAAATTTAGAAACTTTGACTGGGTTTCATATTAAACAGAACTGACTATAATACATACAGGCAGGTGTAGAAGTTGCTCTTCAAGAGTCCTGTTTGGCCATGTTTCAATTTGATGTGAACTGGCCGAAAAAACATTCACATTCTGTATGGAAAATTGAACATACTTTAATTTAAGGCAAAATTGAGAATTTTAAATACAACATCTGGGAGTATTAACATTCTGACCGCTGTAAGCACATCAACAAAAGTATGTATATTTCTGCTAAGGGGCTGCTTAAATGTATAGTTCACCAATAAATTAAAATTTTGGTGTATGATTATACCTGTACATACTTCCATATATATATTTTTTTTTACAATACAATGGAAGACAATGGGGACCAGCAACTCTTTGGTTAACAGTCGTCATCATCTTTTGTGTTCAACAGAAGAAATAAACTCAAATGATGACAATTTTCATTTTTGGGTAAACTATCCCTTTAAGCAGCTAAAGTAAATTGAGCACAAAATATTATTTTGACTATTTCACCTGTGATTTTGCTATGGTCTCTACCACTTTCAGGCAACAGTTGAGAATCTGCGTTTAAATAAAATATAGAAACTCAATATAAACAACTTTCACCATTAATTGCTATATTAAAATATAATGTCTTTGAACTGTGTACCGTTCCCTCAACGTCTCTTTCCAGTCCCAGGCAGCACAGGTCTGATCGGTTTAGCGTTGTGTTGTATACAGTTGCCAATAGCTCATCTTTGCACTTTCTGACATCCAAAGCATTGTTTATCTAACATTCAGATAAATACATAAATGCTCAGGCTGATGAACAGTATTTTGTAAAGATAAAATCCTTGAAAATCACTTACCAACTGCTGTTGCCCCTCATTTGGCATGGTCCCCCAAAATGTTTTGCTTGATTTAACAATGTTCAGGCTTGTTACCACAGGACTTCGACAAAGTTTAGGGTCACACTGCGACTGGACAGCTGTACTTAAGTAAAAGATAAAAAAAAAAAATAATAATTCACTTAAAATGTTAGCAAATCTTCAATGAGTTAAAGAACAACCTCAACCTGTATGCATTTCCTTCTCATTCAGAGTTGTATTCAAAGTTTGGGTTGTCTTTGAATAATTTGGTCCCACATTTGGTTCTGGTTCTGCTCCTACTCAGGTGTTATAAAGATATAGTTAGTACAATTAATTGACTGGAATGACCTATTCACATGCAGCACATTAATAGAATATTTATACATTACCAAGTATGACCTTTCCATTGGAGTCTAATTGCAAATTAGGACTGCCACTGAACAATTTCTTGAATTGTTCCAACTTCTTCCTGTTCCGTGTGAGATTCCGGTGGTGAAGGATGTTTCGAGCAAGAAAAATGTGTGCAGAAGGTCTTATCATATTCATGAAGTAATTGTTTCTCTTTACTTCAGAAAACAGCTGCTCGGCACACTGACTATTGATCTTTCCAGCCAGCTCTGGTACAAGACCAATAGTGCGCAGCACATCTCTCTTGTCTTTACTATTGCTTTGGTGGAAAACATCACACAGGCAATAGTGCTCTGAGGACGCTGTCAATGGGTGGCAGTCAGGATCCATAGGTTTTTTCTTGTGAGTCAACCAGGGAAGATGAACCTTTAGCTTTCCTTCTTTTGCTTTTTGTATGTTTTCAGAGGAGGGGTCTTGTACTCTGCCCTCAAAGGGATGGAAAGGTGGGTGAAGTGGTTTTCGATTATTAGTGTGTGCCACTAATCCTCTAGGGTAATCGTAAATTGTGATATTTGGAAAGTGTTTCCAAGACAAGAGAAGGTCTGCAAAGTCACGGGGACTCTCTGCTCTCAAGTTAAATTTAATAGAGTACACAACACCACAAGGACACATTATTACACCCAGGCCACCTAAAAGCATACAAAACAATTGAATGAAAACTACATTTTCTGAAAGATCAGTGAAACCATTCCAATAACACATATGAAATGATATAGGTACGAGTAATTGCTGCTTTAGGCAGTTTGTCATATCATATTTCATTAATGTTTGTAGTACTGTATTGTTAACTTCATTGAGTAACAAAAAACATCACTCACCAGAAGCACCCCACACCTGTTCAAACACCTTGTTGTAAGTCACTCTGTTTGACATTTTATTACGAAGCCTGAGAATGAGATCCATTTTGGATCCAACATCATCGACCCCACACTGTCGACACAGCTTTTTCAAATCGAAAACCTGATCAAATATGCAAATTTGTGATTAGGTTCAGCAAAAATAAATTACTATAAAATTATAATATTTATGAAGAGACCCTATACATACCACTGTGCTATGCAGCCAACAGTGTAATAATAGCTTAATGTGGTAAAACCCTTCTGAACAATTTAAACAACTATTTACCTTGAGGTGGAGCAGCTCATCACCAAGTCTTTCCTCAGTAAAAGGCACATCAATGTCACTTCCATCATTTGAGGACTTAACCTTTGCACTCTCTGTGTTTAATACCATGGCCGATTCCCTTGTTTTTGGACCTATCCATGGGGACCAGTTGTGGTAACTAGGTGAAACTGTAAATGGGTTTTCTTTGCCACCTTGAGAAAAATACAGCTATTTATTGCAACACGCAAACCATACAAAATGAGACTAGCAATGCATGATATTGGAAAAAAACGAAAGTGCAATATTTAGTTTTTCTGTATATATAATATATAGTATTTTTTTATCTTGTTTTCCAGTTTAAATATTAAAATAAATCTTACATTCAAACGCATTTGGTAGAAAAGCAAAACAGCAAGTCTTGTTTTCTAAAACTAATTCCAAAATTAAGTGCGTTTATGATTAAAACAAGCTAAATATTTGGCAGTGGGATAAGAAAAAATAACTTATTTCAAAGAGAAAACAAGTGATTTTGCTTCTCCAGTAAATGCATCCTCATGTGAAAATTTTTGTATATTTGGAAATTTGGAAAATTGTTGCAAATATTGCATTGTTATATGGAAATATTTCCATAATATAATTCCAAATAATTTAAAATAATTTAATAAATTAATAAATTAATCACACTAAACCATATCACAATATCATGCAGCCCTATGTGAGAGACAAATAAGAAACTTACTTGGGTAAAACCCTCTGCTTATCATGTCCATTGCCACTGCATCCCAAAATTCTTCTATGTCAACATGACCATCATAGGTCGCAGGTGGAGACTGAATTTCACTCACTTTGATATAAAGAAACTTAATTCAAAGCCAAATATGTGAATTATTTATTTAAACCGAAACATAAATCTATGATAGGAACCAATGCAACTACAATAACTTTACTTACCTGGGATGCTGAACACTCCTTTTTTATGAAGGTCCATAATCACAGTAGATGGATTGTATCCACAGGACACACAGGAGTAAATGTAGTCCAGATCACATAAGGATTCAAAGTGAAGATACGCCTGCATGATTAGGTCACCTTTGGGCAAGGACTCTCCCTCTGTGGCTTCAATTGTCTGCACAACCCTACCTACAGCTGTGTGATTCTGGAAGGACAACAAAAAGGAGGGGAAATGGTTAAAATAAAATAAAAATAAGAGCCCTCAACTTATAAAAGACGTTCTAGTCATTTAAAGCCCAAGTGAATATCAAATGTATGTCCTATCTGAGTCATTAGCAATAATAATACTACAAGTGTTTAAAAAAAAAAGTTAAAGAGTCCTGCTAGTCACAAGTAAAATAGCAGGTATTATTTTCTAATATTGTACCTGTAGAGAGTTTCGCAAAACCACACACAAATGTAACGAGACGATTACATTATCGTTGAAGTTGTGCAAACCGTCACTCCATTCTTGGTATCTGTATGTGAGGTTGCATTTATGGCACAGCTTGTAGTAAGTAGATACACCTGAGAAAGCAAAGACTATTTACTGACAAATAAATATCTATCAAAGCAACAACATAAAAAATATTGATCAAAGCAATATGAATTAAACAAATGTCATACCCTGAATCACTCCATTGAATGTAACGATCTTTGCCCGGCAAGTTATCATCATTGGCTCACTCAAAACTCCCTTGCATATTCCGCATTCAACTTCCTCAGGCACAAGATGTTTTGGGAAATTATTAAAAGCCTTTCCATGTTTTGACTTTTGCATAATGGTCTGTGGAATTTCCACTGGAATCTTCTTATTTTCCAGCATATATTTCATCATCCTTTTAACAGTGGTAGAGTTGGGGGGATATGAAAGATCTTGACCGCTGGCATCATCATTACATGTATGAGCAGTGTTGAAAACCTCCTCTGAACTCTTGACCCTCTTGAAGAGTTGTGGTATCATCTGGAAAAGATGCCACTTTGCTGTAGCCTTGTGAATGCATGATTGGCGAGGTCGGGCACAAGGACAATGCCAGTTATTTTTCTTTTTATCATAAGCCACCATAACTCTTCCCATCCTGCTGTAATAGGACACTGTTGGTTCAAATACAGAAATGAAATGCTTTGTTGATGGACCTCCAACAGTGACATGAAAAGACAAAGGTGTCTCTGCAGTATTTGCCTCTTGCTGCAACTTTAACAGCTGGGCTTTTCTTGCCTCACCAAACCACTTCTGCAGCACCAGCTGAGAGAGACTGTTCTCTGTCAGTGCATCATTGAGGTTGAAAACTTGTTTACAAAAAGACAGTGATTTGACATGGCAACACTCAAAAGGCAGTATCCCAGTGTTATGGGCAAACTCTGAATTCAAAATACACTGGTCAAGTTCACATGCTGAGCGATAGTTTGGGCCCCAAGTATTTTTTATTACATGTATGGGTGTTGCTTGACCGTGAAAAGCCTTTTCAATGGCAAATATTCCAATTTTTTCATCAATGCACTGAGATTGAAAGTGCCTCTCAGGAGTAATTGCATTTTCCTTTTCAGTGTGATGTCTTCTAATGTGAGTTCGTAGATTTTTGGCAAGCAAGGTCAAATCACATTGGCTGCAAGTTACAGTCCTCTTTACTGAGCATTTTGGGAGGATGGCAGGTGACTGAGGCAGCTGGAGAGAGGAGGAACACTGAGGCTGCGGGACAGAGGAGGAACACTGAGGCTGCGGGACAGAGGAGGAACACTGAGGCTGCGGGGCAGAGGAGGAACACTGAGGCTGCGGGACAGAGGAGGAACACTGAGGCTGCGGGACAGAGGAGGAACACTGAGGCTGCGGGACAGAGGAGGAACACTGAGGCTGCGGGACAGAGGAGGAACACTGAGGCTGCGGGACAGAGGAGGAGCACTGAGGCTGCGAGACAGAGGAGGAGAACTGAGGCTGCGGGACAGAGGAGGAGCACTGAGGCTGCGGGACAGAGGAGGAGCACTGAGGCTGCGGGACAGAGGAGGAGCACTGAGGCTGCGGGACAGAGGAGGAGCACTGAGGCTGCGGGACAGAGGAGGAGCACTGAGGCTGCGGGACAGAGGAGGAGCACTGAGGCTGCGGGACAGAGGAGGAGCACTGAGGCTGCGGGACAGAGGAGGAGCACTGAGGCTGCGGGACAGAGGAGGAGCACTGAGGCTGCGGGACAGAGGAGGAGCACTGAGGCTGCGGGACAGAGGAGGAGCACTGAGGCTGCGGGACAGAGGAGGAGCACTGAGGCTGCGGGACAGAGGAGGAGCACTGAGGCTGCGTGACAGAGGAGGAGCACTGAGGCTGTGGGACAGAGGAGGAGCACTGAGGCTGCGGGACAGAGGAGGAGCACTGAGGCTGCGAGACAGAGGAGGAACACTGAGGCTGCGGGACAGAGGAGGAGCACTGAGGCTGCGGGACAGAGGAGGAACACTGAGGCTGCGAGACAGAGGAGGAGCACTGAGGCTGCGAGACAGAGGAGGAGCACTGAGGCTGCGAGACAGAGGAGGAGCACTGAGGCTGCGAGACAGAGGAGGAACACTGAGGCTGCGGGACAGAGGAGGAGCACTGAGGCTGCGGGACAGAGGAGGAGCACTGAGGCTGCGAGACAGAGGAGGAACACTGAGGCTGCGGGACAGAGGAGGAACACTGAGGCTGCGGGACAGAGGAGGAACACTGAGGCTGCGGGACAGAGGAGGAACACTGAGGCTGCGAGACAGAGGAGGAGCACTGAGGCTGCGAGACAGAGGAGGAACACTGAGGCTGCGGGACAGAGGAGGAGCACTGAGGCTGCGGGACAGAGGAGGAGCACTGAGGCTGCGAGACAGAGGAGGAACACTGAGGCTGCGGGACAGAGGAGGAGCACTGAGGCTGCGGGACAGAGGAGGAGCACTGAGGCTGCGAGACAGAGGAGGAACACTGAGGCTGCGGGACAGAGGAGGAGCACTGAGGCTGCGGGACAGAGGAGGAGCACTGAGGCTGCGAGACAGAGGAGGAGCACTGAGGCTGCGGGACAGAGGAGGAGCACTGAGGCTGCGGGACAGAGGAGGAGCACTGAGGCTGCGGGACAGAGGAGGAACACTGAGGCTGCGGGACAGAGGAGGAGCACTGAGGCTGCGGGGCAGAGGAGGAACACTGAGGCTGCGGGACAGAGGAGGAGCACTGAGGCTGCGGGACAGAGGAGGAGCACTGAGGCTGCGGGACAGAAGAGGAACACTGAGGCTGCGGGACAGAGGAGGAGCACTGAGGCCGGGTTGGTGGTGAAGGATGGCTGGCAATGTGCTTCAGCAAATTTCCCCTAGTTATCACAGTTGCTGAACAATAGCAGCAGTGAAAATGGGACTTTGCCCGACATTTTAAACTGCATTTTATAATGGTGAAATCTGAAAGAGGGGGGAAAAAAGGTTTGATGAAATTAAACTTCACTTGTTTGCATTTTGCTCTGGACGGTGGACAGTCGCAAGACAGATTTTCTGTCATTAGCACCATCCACGTGCAAGCACATGTTTTTGTGATTTGAGCAACAAAGACCCATGGTAAATGGAATATGCTTTTGGATGTTTGCACACTCAAACTGTGAATGTGCGGAATGCAGAAAATGAAGTTTACCTAAGCCTTAAAATTCAATTACAAATTCATTTAAAATTATATTACAAATTCAAAAGCAATGAAATCAGAAGCATGCATGCACAGTGCATTATTGGCTGGTTCTGCACTATAGTATACTTAAACTAAATAAAGTGTCATAAGCAAAAGACTGTTAAACTCACCATGATGTTGCACTGCCCACTGAAAATGATTTTTGATGTGGTAATACATCAGCTGTGGCATGCTGGTGTACAGGCAGAATGGGCACTTACTACTGCAGTCTTTTAAATACTGCTCACACTCCCCCTTGCTTAACACAGTTGTGTGCATTTTTGCAGGGGGGAATGGCTCTTAAAAGAGCCTTTGGGTTATAAAGTAAACAACAACAAAAAATAGGTGAGAGAGATGGAGGATTAGAGTAAGAGAATAATTTACACAGCAAAACAAAAATAATATAAAGTAAATAGCAAAAATGGTACACAGGGAATATAAATGGGGATGACAATGCCAAGGATCTGCAAAGAGAAAGAAGTATAGAGCATCAGAAATAGCATTAAATGTTTTATTATTTTATTACTCTAGTGCAGGGGTGTCCAAAGTCGCTCCTGGAGGGCCACTGTCCTGCAGAGTTTAGCTCCAGCTTGACTCCACACTCCTGCCTGGAATCTTCTAGTATGTCTAGTAAGACCTTGATTGGCTGGTTCAAGTGTGTTTAACTGGGGTTGGAGCTAAACTCTACAGGGCAGTGGCCCTCCAGCAGAAGGATTGGACAGTGCATATACTGTATAGCAGCAAAAGTATAAGTAACAGTATGCAATATATAAAACAAGCCCTACTTTCAAGGAGTTTTGTTGAATTTGTATTACTATTGAATGTAGTTTAATGTTCAATTAAATAAATGTATACTTATTAGTAACAGTAATATCAAAATAGCTTACATTTAATCAATTTATTCATAGAAAAAAAAGTCCAACAATATAACTTAGTATATAAGTATATAATAATATAACCTAGTGTTACTAGTAAATCCTATTTTTCTTCTCCTGGTTCAGTTTCGCCACTGTATTTCTTTTTAAGGGCCTTGTTTTAACACTTTATCCTAATCCCTTCAAAACCACACACACACATATACACACATACACACACACACACACACACACACACACACACACACACACACACACACACAACACACAACACACAACACACAACACACAACACACAACACACCACACACAACACACAACACACCACACACCACACACACACACACACACACACACGCACGCCTACGATGCTTTTGGGAAACACTGCCCTAGTTATTTGTGTGATATGGTGAATAAAGTTACACGATCTTATTTTTACACCACTTCATTTTAACATCACACTAAACGCCACATCAGAATTAAAAATTGTACATAAAATTAGAACAAAAAAAGAGTAGCTTGCCTGTACTCACCATGCAGCGATGAACAGCGGAAATGAAACCATGATAGATCCGACGTCATGAGTTGAGTTCACGCCACTAACCAATGAGAAGAGATGTTGGTGGGTAGAGACATAAGGCTTGTTCGACTTGAACCGGCGCTGCAAAGACCGATCGGTTGATGACATCAAAGTACCGCGAGAGCGATTCAAAAGCATAAGGAGCCGTCTGCTCTCTAATCGCTCTCGCGGTACTTTGATGTCATAAACCGATCGGTCTGTGCAGCGCCGGTTCAAGTCGAACAAGCCTGATGTCTATGGGCAGAGATGTGCAGCCCCACCCCAGGTGCGGCCCCGCCTCGTTCTACGTCACCACTTTGCAACTAACCAATGAGAAGCATTGTGGGCGGGGCTGCACGTGCAGCCCCACCCCAGGTGCACCCCCGCCCAAATCTGCAGGCTGCAGCCAGGTGCTTCTCGACAGGCTAGCTGGCTCTGAGTGAATTACCATTATGAAAAAAAAAACATTTATTTGAGATTATATACGGTTAAATTACTTATTGCTGGTAAGTTATTTAGTCTCTGCTTGTTTACAGTGCTTATATGGAGCAGTTTGGTAGCCTATTCATAACTGACTAACTTTAGCCTTATGCTAGGCTGCTGTTAGCTAGTTAAATTAAGTAAATCGCGATCTTAAGTTTGTCTAATGCACATTTTGTGTTTCACAATTTCTTACCTTCACAATGATGTCTGCGTTTCAAAGCCATCTCAACCATCATTTTCCCTCGAGAGTAATGGGCCATCCTTACGCTATAATAAAACAACCACTCAACAATATTGTTTTACCTACTGTTTTATTCAGGTATTGTGTGTGTCAGAAGTGCTTCAATGACAGTATGACAGTAACACAGGCTACACCGTAACTTAAACGCGGCAAACTTTAATGGACAGTAAAACAAAGGCAGAATACCGTAACTCCTGGCCGGCACAGTAACTTCATATTGACGCGCGGCGATACAAAGGCAGAGTGCCGTAACTCAATTTGAGCATTCCAAAACAAAGCCAAACAGCGGTAACTGGTGTTACGGTCTTCTGCCTTGGTTTCTCCTTTGCTTTTTGGAAGTTACTGTTAAGACAACCCATCATTTTTAGAAAAAACAACAGAATTGACGCAAGATACTTATCCACATGATAAAGGGGGTCTTGAATTTGCCAAAAATATCAATAACTCATTTTCGACCTAAAACGAAGTTACGGTCTTTTGCCTTTGCACGGCAGCATGAGTCTCAATCGATTTCTTCGGCGTTGACTGAAGAATTGGTGATGAACTTGCGTGGTTGGTTTGACTCTTTTCCCATTGCTGGAGTTCAGATTGTGGCCTGCCAGCCCTGGGCCGGAGAGGACACGCAGAGCAAACAGGAGAAGGGAGGAAGTCGGAAGAGTTGATGAGTTCCGTTACATTTATATAGCGCTTTTCTAGGTACTCAAAGCGCTTTTACATATGGAAGGGGGAATCTCCTCAACCACCACCAATGTGCAGCATCCACCTGGATGATGCGACGGCAGCCATATTGCGCCAGAACACCCACCACACACCAGCTTACTGGTGGAGAGGAGACAGAGTGATAGAGCCAATCATCATGTTGTCGTTTGATTCTGTTGTGGTTGAGAGAGTCCTCTCTGTCCTGAATGAGCACATGGCTGGTTGTGGGTCAAGGCCTGCTGCTCTGGGGCCTAGTGTGGCCACGCAGGACAGCTATATGAAACGTACCGAGAAGGCCAAGAGAAGGAAGGGCTTGTGTAGTGGCCATTTAAAGTCTGAGAAAGGTCCCACCTCTCAGGGTTGGCTCGACCAATAAGAAAGGGAGAATTTCCAAGTGGGAAATTCCTCTGTTTGGAGGATTTATGGCTCTGTCTCAAGTGTGGTTAGACATAGGCCTCGCTGTTTGTGTCCATTTATACTCAGATAGATATAACAAACACACACTGCAATCTTTGAGAAGGTGATGTACACTAAAGTGTGAGTCATTAAATGTGGATTCATTAAATAGGAGACACGATAAAGGTGGGGTTACATTGACCGTTGGTTCTATCATAAAATACATAGTATCAAAGACATAATAGTATCAAAAGACACTACACAAGACACTAAATCCTTCACACAGTGTCCTGGGGTGCATGTTCATTTACAGATCAGTTCGTCCATAAATTAATGCAGGAAAGTGTGCTTTAAGAGCTGTGGGTCTTTCCTATGGCCTCTGCTTTTTCCACGTGACCACATTTTTAACAGCAATAAAACCAACTTATCTGATCGTAGTCATGGTAACCAAGACCCTTCTTGCCCTTGTTGGGGGGATGGGACCACAGATCCCAGAGTGAGTTTTAAAGATTATTTGTTAAATATAACAAATAATTGTGTCTGATTTGTCTCAGTCGTTACAGTCAGTATGTTTTGTCCATTAATGGTGAGGTTTATCATGGGTGCCCTGTGTCTAAACCCAGAGTGTTGCCACAGTTATGCCTTTTCTTCTTTGATGTGGCAGCACCCAGTGCGGGAATCCTCTCTGTGTCGGTTTTTTTTTTTTTACTTTCAAACTGACTGATGACATACCATTTACACAGCGAGCGGAAGCTACTCAGCAAATCACTGACCTCATTTCTACTTTTGATCAAAGGAAATATAGCATCCTGTAATTAAGATATTTTTTATGACAGTATCAGTTGGCTACTGATTGTGTAATTTTACCACAATAAAATATATTATTTATTTCCACTCACTGAGTGGGCAAAAAAAAAAAAAAACATGAGCATGACCACCATGACGACAAATGAGGATATAACAAATTGCTCTTGAAAAAAAAAGCCTTAGATCTGTTAATGCAATTTAGTTAATCACTTAATCACTGTTCAAAGTCAAATAAATATGAAACTTTAGGTGCACCCCAATTTAAGTGTAATAATGACCAAGAAAATATATAATTAATTCATAGTTTTTGTGTTTAATCCTTTGTCAGTTATCTGAAATGTGAGTATATGCTTAAAATATCTGCCAGTGCAGTTTTAACTTGTTTTAAACACAAACTTTCAGTAAATCTTTCAGTAAACAAGACTGAAGTCGTTTTGCTTCTCAAGTAAATGTATTTTGATTTAAAGGGATAGGTCACCCAAAAATGAAAATTCTGTCATCATTTAATCACCTTCAATTTAAACGAAACATGAATGTTTTTATTTCTTCTGCTGAACACAAGAAGATATTTTGAAGAATATGAGTAACCAAACATTTGACGGTAGCCATTGACTTCCATAGTATGGAAAAAAAATACTATTTATTATTCTTAGTATTAAGTATACTTAGACAGGTAGGGTTAGGGTAAGTAAAATAAGTTGACATGTACTGGTAAAGTTACTTATAGTCAGTTGAATGGGGAGGATCAAAATAAAGTGTTAGCAGATATTAAGCAGACAGTCCACTAATACTCTATTCAGAGTTAGTTAACATGTAGCTGCAAAATCCTTTTCTACAGTGTAATATTTATCATAACTAATGGCAACGCTAAGTCAAAAATGTGCAAGATTATTAATAATATGAACCCTGATAGAAATATTCACAATATGCCTTTAGTAGTAAAAAATCCAGAGTAGGAATATTGATGAAGTGATGGAACTGTGAAAATGAAGTAACCAATATGTTGCGTGTAAACTGGGGTTAGTGATTCAGCTCTTTTAAGGAGTCTCCAAATTTGTGGTCTTATATGGGTCACTACGAAAACCCCCGTTCCTAGATGTTGACTAACTGAAATCCCTTTCATGAGTATTGAAGTAGGAGAAAATCCAAGAAGTAGGTCAGAGGCCTGCGTCACATTTCCAACGGTTAAATGGCATAAGATGATGAACATACAGAGGTCTTTTTTTTAAGGAAATTAAGTCTTTTCAAACCTGTATGATCGTTTTCCTTTAGTGGAATGTAAAAGAAGTGTCAATGGGGTCAATGCTGTTTGGATCCCAACGTTCTTCAAAATATTTTCTTTTGTGTTCGAAACAGCATGGCTGAATTTTCCCTCTACAATCACAAAATTATATACTGAATAAAGGCTCATAAACTGTAAACAATATTTATGCTAACAAAAAGAACATTGAAAACTGACAATTGAAATGCATGGACTTCAGTTGCATGTGCATCAATTCTGAGTCACATGAAAATACGGTCCCTGTCCCCATCCCCCCCAAATCATTTGAAATTTCAGAGAAATAACCGCAATTGCACCGCATCTGACGCAGTCGTAAACCAGCACCGGTGGGAAATTGTGCGTCGGTGAAGAAGCCATTACAGACACTGGGGCGGAAGTCTCCGTTTGCAAACTATGTCAATTGAGGTAACAGGCATTAAAAAAAAGGCAACATGGGGGCTGAAATATAGCGGTCAGAATCATATGCAGCAAGAATTTAATTCAGCATACTAATATAAACCTCCTGATCTGAATAAATGTGAGACATCTGTCAGAGAAAGTAGGTTATGTTAGTAACTTGGTTGCTAAGGTGCACTAAACACAATAATATGTGGTCACAAATGTATTTAGACACATCAGCCCAAAAAACAAACAAAAAAAATCTATGAATTTCATTGCATTATATAACAAAATAACAAACCAAATGATATTTATTTTGAAATAAAAAGATGAGTTCAAAATTAAGTCAAAATCTATTTGGAGATTTCGGACTCAATAACTGTTGGTTCAAATTAATTGGAAAAATGTCTCAGAAAAGTGATGTTAGTTCTGAGAAAATCTGCATTTGTTTGCAGGTACATATAGTTATATGTAATGAAGGAAAACTAAGGGGGGGGGGGGGGGGGACTAAGTGCATCATATTTCTTTTTCCCTAATGAATATCAATGGGGTTCAAACGTAAGTAGAACACATCAATAGTTCTGCTATGACATCAATGACTTCATACGTCCACTAAAATTATTTTGGGTTCTTAACTTTGGGTCCAGTTAGTTGAAAAGAAAGAGCAAAAAAATTAATCAAATTAAAAAAAAACAGCTCAGAAAAGTGATTACCTTGTATCTTATGTAATAAAACAAAATTGTGAAGTTTATAAGGTGCATCATATTGTTTAAATGCATTGTTCGAAACACATATGGCAAAAGAAAAGCATTGTGATATGATATGATTGATTGTAGTGTCAGAATATTCAAAGTGATTTATGCTGACGCATTAAATATGACAGCATAAAATAACATCAAAGGGGAGAATACATCACAGGAAATGCTCCTACACTGCTGCGAATGCACGAAGGCCTCTCTATATAAACTCCAATTTCCACAGCAATTGTAGAACAGCTAGACTTAAGACTGACAGAAGACATCTGAAAAGAAAAGGTCAAAATCTTGAGACAAAAATGAATGCAACAATGTCATCAGCGTTAAACATCCAGTTCCTAATGGTGAGTATTGCTGAAATGTTAGAGGATGTCTTGATAACTATTACTGATGTTTTTGATGCTGAAGTCACAAAAATGACATTGTGTAAAATGACATTGTGTGTGTGTGTTTCACAGGTGGCTTGTTTGATGGGGACCGTTTTGATATCATTTGGAGCTGAGGGGGCACCTTCAATAAATCCTCAGAGGAAAGGAAACGGCCACCACAGGTCATCAGATCCATCTGAATCGAATCCATCATCATCATACCGGTTGTTATTGGATTCTGAGTTCAAAGCGGCCAAACCGATCCAACCAATAAACAATGAATCCATCTCTCCATGGACCTACACGTAAGACCTTGTTCTATATACCCTTAAAAATAAAGGTTCTAATTGGAATATATGGTTCCATGAAGAACCTTCAACATCCATGGAACATTTCCATTGCACTAAAGGTTCTTTATATTAAAAAAGGTTCTTTACCCCTGGTTTCACAAACAAGGCTTAAGTCCCAGACTAAAATACATGTTTGAGCTGTTTTAACTGAAAGCAACTTGCATTTATAAAAGCTACTTTAATGTCCTAATTGGACTAAGGCCTAATTGTGGCTTAATCTAAACCTTGTCTGTGAAACTGGACCTTAGATTATTAAAATGATGGTAACAAATGGTTATTTTAGAACTCTTCACTGAAAGCTTCTTTGGGGAACCCAAAATGGCTCTCCTAAGGCATTACTGCAACCATCATTCCCTTTTTGAACGTTTATTTTTAAGAGCTTCTTTGTTGATTTGATAATTGTGACTGTTGCAATCCGCTAACCTAAAATTGCACGATTCATTTTGTTTCATAGGTTTACGCGTGACGAGAACCTGTACCCTTCTAGCATCGCAGAGGCGAAGTGTTCTCTTACTGGATGTTTAATCGAAAACAATTCAAAATGGATTGAGGTCCAGGATTACCAGTCCAAACCTATTTACACCCAAATCATGGTCTTGAGGAGAATTGGAGGAGAAAAGCACAACTACTCCTTTAGACTTGAGTACAAAACCATCGCAGTGGGATGCACCTGCATTCGTCCATATGTAGAACACGTTTAAAATGAGTTACAGTATTGTAGATGTTTTCTACTGATGATACTGGTATTCTTACTATTCTAAAACTTAAGGCGTATGACTTAAGGCTTTATAATTTATTTATGTTATCACAGATACGTACGTGTTCACAATTGTAGGATATTTATTTATTTCCACTGGATTTTTATTTTTACTTTATTTTGGTATTAAAACTTTTTTGAAGAACCAGAAAAATCCGATTCAAAACCTCAACTGACTTGATCTGTCTAATAATCTAATTTATTAATGTGATTAAACATGTGTTTGCAAATGTAGGTTATTTATTTTGACTGGATTTTTATATGAAAATAATTTGCATTAATTATTTATTTATTGATCCAAATGTGTTTTTAAGATTGCAATAAATGAGGAAAAAAATGCTACAATGCTTGTTCTGATGGTCTGTTTTTTTAAACATTTAAAAAAACTCAAAATCTAAGAATGAGATCAAATGAAGTCACAAGGACAAAGCTATACCAGCAGTCCTTTAATTCTCTCTGATTCTAAAATATATCACAATTTCTGTACAGAATTATATAGCCAAATCAGACACCAGCTGATCATGAGGCAAGTGAACATATGTACAGCGGCAAAAGCGTGAGCAGTTTACCAAAAATAGAGCCTTAAAGACAGGACAGAAGACAAACTGACTGCATTCACATGGGCAAAAGTACATGAAACCGTCCAAACGTCACCCAAATATTCATAAACACACAAGGTTACCACTCACATTCACTCATTTTTTGGCACTAATGGCATACAAGCTCGTCACAGAGACAAACACTTCTCTGCGCTTCTCAGATTAAGGTAGTAAAGATTCCGTCGGGATCTTTGTTGGCCGGCCAGTTCTGTTCGTCTGACAACATGGCCATCATACCTTACAATGATATTATGATATCATATAATCGGGTTTCAGAGTCATAATCTCATATGATCCAAGCTAATAAGCTCAGCGTGATAGTGAGTCCTTTGGTCAATGTTCTCCCATATGATCAGCGTGTGTTGTGGGAAGATCTCAAGGCACCTGGAACATAAAGTTCAGAGATATAGCAATTAATATCAGGACAAAAACCACACTTTCACACAGCAAATGGCTTTTCACAAGTTTTATCAAGTGCATCACGGCATGCAAGCATTAAAACTTTGATTTCGGACACATTTAATACACTATACGTTGTCAGGTAACTTTCTACTGTTTTTTTGGGGGGGATTCTTCTATGAGAAACCAACTCTAAGACATAAATACAAAGCAGCACTACAGTGCTAAGTACACATCACCTCTCTTAATACACAAACAATGTTACAAACAGCTAATTCACAGCATTACAACACAAATGCACATCTTGGTTACTCTGTAGTTTCTATCTGCCTCTTCGTTCATTTTCTTTATCTTATCAGTGCATGTAAAGCTATTACTAAAGACTAAAAGGATTGATGATGACTCGTGCATTTTACACAGTTTGGCGGTAAACAAATCCACAAAACAAAACGACTTTTTTGCATTTTCTAATTGATGCCCAATTCCACATTCACAATGTACTGCGTTTGGTGCTGCAGCAAACACAAGAATATAGTATATTTTGCTGCAAATCCCTGTCAATTTCGAAGCACAGCCTTTCTTAGCATGACAAGGACCTGGTAGGACTTATTTTGTCGTTTTCTTTAAAAAATCTGGACAAGAAATGCTCTTGATTCTAATCCCAGTCCAGTTCAATGTGTTCCTTGTTTTTCCTCACCTCCTCAGCATGCTTGTCCTGGAAAAATACAAGACAAAAGGAAGAAAACTATTAAATAATAGAACAATCTCAACCCAAAAGTGTCTAAGCTTTGAAATGATTTTCCTAATGGCACCGAACAGAATTGCAAAAAGAATGCCTATTTCCAGACAAGCCCAAAACTTTCAGAAAGTCATGCCCTTATATATTATGCCTGCTACAGACTACGATTTCAGCAATCCTATAAGATTGTTACAAATCACACTGTACAACATGGATCTAATAAACTTGGGTACTGTACATGTATGTAGACTGTACGATGTCGATGATAACACCTTCGGAATCATAGGTTACGACGGAAGTTAGTATAGAAGAATAAAACGTCATCACCATGTGATAGTGGTAAACAAACAGAACAATATCAACGCACTTTGGCAGTTGTGGTTTTTGTGTGCACTGAAAAAAAGAGGAGGAAGCTAAAGAGGAGAATATGGATGCAGTCATGGCTAGGGAAAAGAGGACAACTTGGAAAATGGAGCTTGAGGTTGTTTTAAGTTTTTAGCGCCTATATTGATCTACCTGAAAATTCACTATAATCAACTCAAACAAACAGATTGCAATTCCCTTTTGTGCCACTAGTGGTGCATCTTTAAAAATAGCACTGGGTTAAAATGTGGAGATCCACCGTACCTTCTCCTGAAGACGTTCCAGCATAGCAGCGATGTGAGCCTCTCTGTTCTCTTTGTTAATCTCCATTCTTTGCTCCAGTTTTTCTTTGGCCATCTTGATGAAGTTGTTGTGTTCCTCTACGGCTTTCTGGGCCACTTCTCGTTCATGTTCTCTCTTTTCAGCCAAGTGCTTCAGAAGCTCAGCTTCCTGACACTGTGGAGATAATGCATGAGATTCTAACTCAATAAGAGACTCAACCATAAACATATCTAGTGTTGTTATTGTTTACTAAAATGAAAATAATTAAAAATCATTAGCGGTATTTGAAGCCAACCTGAAATCAAATAAAATACAAATAGTCAACAAGACAAACTGGCCTTGGCAACAAACTGAAATGACTAAATTAAGTTTCAAGTACTAAACTGAAACTGAAATTAAAATACATTAAAGCTATAAATTTTTTTTTTTTAAATTATATATATATATATATATATAAACAGAAATGAATAAAATGACAAATTTAAGACAACAAAAAGTAATCAAAATTACTTAAGCTAAAGTAAAACTAAAATGAAAACTGAATATTTAAAGTAAAGCTAACTCAAAATATTAATAAAAACTATAATAGTATATAAATAATATTCCACTGAGCATATCCAGCTTTGAAATATCAATCCGAGGTTGTCTTAAAATGTTTTTAATGTAAAGTTTAAATTGATGCATATATGATAAGCCAAATTATGTCTCCGTTATAGATATGCAAGTTAAAGCGACAATAATCACACGTAATCTTCCATCATGATATATATTCCTCACCTTTCTTCTCTCCTCAGCTGCATCCAGTTTCTTCTGGATCTCTTCCAGCGAAGGGTCCCTGCGAGGTGGGAAAGTGGGATGAAATTCCCTCTGACCGTCAAAAGACGGTGGTCTGAGGATGACCTCAAAGGCCTGTCCCGATGTCCGCTTGTTTAGCTCGATCACCTCCATGTCTTTAATGATGCACAGGTTGAGGTCCACAACATCTAAAACGAAAGATCAACAATGATTAATTTAACTAATGTTAAAATACTTCGATCGAATTAAACTAATAGTAATTACACAAGATTTTAGATTTGAGACCTTTAAAGGGGGCTTTAAGGTACCTTGTGTTTTCTTGGTGGGCTTCTCCCGAGGCTCTGGCAGGATGCAAGAGCAGAAGAGAGACACTAGAGGGAGCTCCTTCATTTTCTCTCTGTATGCTGCAACAGAGAAAGAGACCGGGTTATTTTGAGCTCATGCCACCGATGCCATGTGCTCACACATCATTGCTTTTGCTCGATCAAACACTCACAAGATCACATGTGAAAGAGCAGGTGGACGTACACGTACCTGCAAGAGTCATCTTTTCTTCTTCTGAGTCCTCGAAGGAGTTTCAAACTCAGCTGGTCCTATAGGAGAGAGAAACGATGATGTAATCAGAATTCGGTCAATCAATTCTTATGGATATGTGTTTGTCCTCATATAAAAGTCTATATAAAAGTGAATAACAAGCCCAATTCAACAATTTATACTAAATAAATCAATCATAAAGCAATAAATTAAAAATAAAGGCAAAATTCCATCAGATTAAGCATTTTGCATCAAGTTTTTGTTTTAAGCATAGCAAAAAAATATTTGGTTAATGCATAAAACAGTTAAAAATAATAATATTAAAAAAAAAAATCAAGATGTATTCCCAGAAGCCTTAATTCCTTATACAATTTTGCTTCACAAGTAAATGCCTTGTTTAAGATATTGAAAAATTTAGAAAAAAAGAAAGAAAAGAAACTGATTTGTTTGCAGTGTAAAAGTATCACACAGTTACATCTAAGCACAAAGTAGTATGCATACCAAGTACAAATCTATTCAAATCCACAGAAACCAAGCAAGGAACAAACTAATTAAGCGGTAATGTACTTGATGGAGATCGTTCGCAAAAGAGAGCATATATGAATCTGGTTTGTTCAGGGTCGATGATTGTCTCTCAGCCTACGCTCCTCCACCATTCTCTCTCGTTCGCCCTGCCTCTGTCCCCGCCGTGCCCCCTCAATTCCCACGCTCACGATCGCTGCACCAGCTAACAACTTTGAAACTTTGTGTTAATTTCTATGCATGGGCTTATTCTATAATACGTTTCAACTCCATTCCTAGCATTAAGGCCAAAAATGTTGATTCTTTGAGAACGTGCATCATTTTCCCAAGTCATGTGGGTCGCACTGCATGCACACAAAGCCCAAAATCAGCTCCTGTTTTATTGATGCCAGCAACACAGCTGATGTAATAAATAAAACATGCTTTGGAGCACAACCCAACAGCATTCTCGTTCAACTAAGAGACATCCAAGTTTATCATGCATTTGTCTGCAAGTCATTTTCTCAACCTCCCACTGCTTTCTGATCGAAATAATCGCTTGGTGTTTTGAAAGCAGAGGTTGTGCCGCTCTATAAAGGGGCCGTGGCCTTTTGCACACCAACATATAATCTCACCTCTCAGTACCCCCCACAGCGCAGACTAGCACGCTCACTGCAAGACCTACAATGCACACTTTGCCCCTTTTTAAACAAGCAATGCACTCCTATTTTTCACAATGCATTAGACCAACATGCTTCAAGCACAACTGCTTTCTGATGTGTTATTAAGATTAAACAGATGCAAAACTCAACAATTCATGCTTATATATGATTTACAAATACGTCTAATAACCCAGACTGCATGACGTATCTCAAATCTAAATCTAGCAAGCATGCAAATCTGCAGTGCAACATAATCTAAGAATCTTTCTGCCCTTCATAATACAGAGCAAACAGAATAAATGGAAGTTCCCATAGTTAATAAAACTTCAATCGCATTAGTCCAATAGATCAGCAGTCTTCTTTTGTCCTGCGAAAGCATAATACAGTAAATTACAGGTTATGATATACAATTTCACCTTAACTCACCGACAGCTAATGTGATCTTCTGTCAGGGTCTTTCCCTTGCGTTCAGTCTGACAGTCTGCTGCTGTTTGGATGCTCAACCTGGCAGCATCAGCACCACCTCTGCTAGATAAAGCATGACATCACCTCCAAGCGCTGTGATTGGTCGAGAGGGATGCAGGCTCCTGATGGGCTGGAATGGCTGGGTGTGCAGATAGGGGGTGGTTAACTCTTTGTTGAAAACTGGTTATGATTTCAGAGAAGGACAGGGCATATTATGCAGCTTTATGCAGAAGAAGCACTATTTAGTAATATTAGTATTTAATAAGAAAGCAGAATTGTATTGTTTTTTTTATTGAAAATTGAAGCTGTCTAAGAATATGAAATATTATTATATACTACATTTGTTAGCACTATCAAGGCTTGAAACCAAGATGCATTTCCTTTTTTAGTTTATTTCAGTTTAGAATTGAATTACGCGCAGCATCGTGTGCTAATCCAGTTCGGTCTGGTTCAGGGAGCTGCTCGAAATGTCATGTCTAAAAACGGAGGAGGACTGGGATTTATGTGTCATCTTCTCACTCACTCATGGCTGGAGTCTTATGGATGACTATGACAAAATAACTTGCCAACATCCCCGTCTGGATGCGGGCAGAGCAGGCCTGTTTGAACAGTCTGTCAATGGCCCATCTGTTGCTCTGGTTCAGTGCCAAATCAAACTACTGGAGTTTTCACAATTCCAAAGACAGTTTGTACAACATAGCGTTCATTTTGTAGAACGAACCTGATTTTACTACCAAGTTTATGCACGTCACATCTCAAATGTCACAGATTAATGGTTTCTAGATGGACTTAATGACAGGATTTGTAAATGTGCAGGATAAACTTATATAAGGTGATATTTGAACCTGTTTGCAGTTGAAGGTCTCTCAGGTGAGGTAGAAATACTCCCAGCAGTCCTGATATGGATGTTGAATATGGTGGAACAGAACATATTGTACCTAGTTTATTTCCCAGTGGCACTGCATCCCTCTAAGAACACAGACAACGTCTTAAGTGAATAGAACAAAGGAACTCAATGCACATGGGTTAATGCAAAACAAAAGATAACATTTTTGTAGTTAATAATACAGTAAATGATATATGAGCACATAATTTGTGCAAGAACGGATCACCAACCCATACGAACTGGATGGGAGTGTTGGTTTTGGTATATGCTGGATGTGATCACTGGAGGAGGCCGCAGGGGGAGGGGAGGCGATGATGTCATCCAGCTGTCTGCTATAGGTGGAGAGTCGTGTGCCTGCATACAGGGTTTTTCACATGGCAACAGAACAAGGAATGCAGCAAACGAGGTCCTAAAACTGAATAACAGAGAAATGAAGGACAGAGGAAAAAGGACATAGGGTGTATAATGGGAATAGTTCGCAAATGGTACACTGAAACCGCACCAGAGCAGTAAAGAAAGACTGAAAAGAGAAAGGTGGGGGGATGTAGTGAAGGAAAACAATGCGCCTGCAAGGAAAGCCTGATCATCACATGGTAACCCTGCTATGATGTCATTTTCAGCCAATCAGGAGCAGTGCGCTGGATTCTCTAGTCAGAATGATGCAGTTTCCAGTTCACATCTGACCTGACAGGCAATGATGATGATGATGATGAAGCTAATCATGCATACAAGCACAAACCTTACTGATGGTTTCCATGTTATTTTGTAATAGATTTTTTTGAAGAAAATGTGTTCTAAACAGTTTTGATCATTAGAGTAATGACAATAGACAACAATTATATCAAATTATCAATATTACAGCTATTTTTTTGTCTGTGTTTTGATCACATAAATACAATCTTGGAGACTTCATTTAAAAACATTAACAAATCTTACCGACCTTAAACTTTTGAACAGAGTATTTTAATGCATATACTGTATATATACTCTATATATAAAGAATATTTAACCTTAAAATTATTGATAGTGATGTCAAATTCTTTTCTACTACATTAAGCCTTTTCCTTTTAATAAGGTACAGTTTGTTGTCATTTTAAAAACTACTTTTGTACATACATCTGTACCTCATATAAAATACACAGTAAAGCAGAGCTGCAGTTCAGTGGAAAATTTTCTGACATCAGTAACACATCAGTCTAATGGCTTGTGATACTTGTGGCAGAATGACAGATGGACACACTTTCCTTAAGAGGTACATTACGGTATGCCCGTTGATTTATATTAGAACATATTGTGATGAGCTCATTCTGACACACCCCTCCTGAATAATACAATGCAAAACAGTGAATAATTCATAGACATGCATTGTTTTGAGTCGAAAATGCACAAAATGCTTGTTTTTGTCCTGCCAGCGATCTTGTATTTTGGTTTCAAAACTGTCCACAATGCCATACTTCTATGTTGCTTTCATGTCACGTTGATTTATGTTGTGGCAACGTGTCTTAAATGTTGAAATTTTACAAAATTTTATACAGGTTGGTCAAAACAATGTTTTGTTATTCTTCTATTTTGTGTGTGCGACATTTTGGTTTCATGAATTCCATGTTTTGTAATTGTTTTAATTTTGATTAAAAACTCCATAATACATTTTTTTTGTATACTACATAAATTTAGTACACACTAAATAATACTACAATACATTTTAAATAACATATAATACAAATAAAATACCAACGACAACCAAAAATTAACAACATGCCCCCCAAATGTGTAATATCAGTGCCTTGTTCAATAACTCATTTGCTTTTTTTTGTGGCCAAGACATAAAGGTTAGTGCATGTACAGAAATTGATTTTTCAAAATTAAATCTAGCTTGAGAAATATTAACGGTGTGACAGCTACACTTTATTTTTGAGGCACTGAAATGCAACTTTTCAGTGTCCAAACAAGTCAATGCATTAGCCAGCATTTGTAGCAGTAAAGCATTTAG
The DNA here is from genome assembly GCF_051911475.1 of Siphateles boraxobius. NCBI lineage: Eukaryota > Metazoa > Chordata > Actinopteri > Cypriniformes > Leuciscidae > Siphateles > Siphateles boraxobius. The sequence goes on along the minus strand of NW_027508833.1, from coordinate 20,118,251 downwards.
CATTTAAGCCACTGAGTCAAAGCTTTATGTGATCTGATTGTGTATTCTAGGTGTGAAGCGCTCTGGAGAGCGTGATGTGAGAGAGTAGGTCATACTGTATCTGCAGGCTCTAAACTCAGGACATGACATCACTCTAATGGTCGCGTGCTGCATGACTCATAGCTTTTAACTCTGGTCGTCAGTATCTCTCTGGCCGGGACTTACGGTCAAACCAATCCACATGCTTAGACATGCTGTTTACTAGCAATAAACAGAGAACAAAAAATGACATCACATAAAAAGATAAAAACAACAGCTATGTTGCAAATGGAATTCCATGGTATGCTTATTGGATACTGCATTATGCTGTATAGGATCTACTATTTTAGTCAGTGAAGCAACATGCAATAACACAATACATGTTATTATAAATAATTATAATAAACATAATAATGTAATTAACAGTTACAAGTATGCTACTTCTTTTGCCACATGATCTCATTACATTGCAGGTTTGATGTTCAGTCACAATATTGGAAGTCAATATGGTATAAGTCGGTATGAAACTGAAGTTGCGATCGTCTTTTCTCCCCTATTGTGACATATCTAAGTGAAACGGCTACTCTGACACGAAAAAACGTAGAGCGACTTGATTTTGTCCATGGGGAATTGATTGGATGTTTGTTGTATGCTATTGGTCGATTTAATGTGAGTGACAGGTTGCCCCGCCCTTGTGCCAGTAAACACATCATCAGAGAAGAGATGTTGCTGCAAGAGGAAGGGGAAGTTTTTTTGGTTAAAGATTTTGATATGAACTTTAACCAAAAAAAGGATAAATAATTAATAATAAATACCGCAATATTCCATAAAATGTCAAAAATGTCAGTTTAGATTTCATGGTGACTTTAATTAAATCAGAACAAATAATATCTAAATTTGGAATAGCAGACTACCTAACTTAATTCAGGATTTGTGGTCTAGTTGTCATCTCAGACAAAAAAATCGGTTGTTTTGTATTTGTAATCTAATTTTGTGTCAAAATATCTTAATTTTGGTAGTCTAATTTAAAAATCAAATATTACTGCTGAAATTACTTAGTTCAGTCGTCATATTGGGAATAATGGTCAAGTTAAGCACATTGCAGTGGAAAACAGTATCCAGTGTGCACTGTTGTATATTATATATTTTGGGAAATATAGGTCATCTGTGTATTTTGTGCATATTCACAAACATACATTATTCGTAATGCAGAAATGTTAAGCAAGTACTATACTTAATAGTAAGTATGCACAAAATGAGGTCATGCAACAATGTTGGACACAATCTTAACTCCTGCATAGTATGTACCACTTCACATTCTATTTTCTAAAATATTAGGCAGTATTTGCAGTAAACACCTGCACACTGTGCAGCATATGTACATACTGCTAAAATATTATGGTAGTTTGTCACTCAATTTTTTCAATATGCACTAGTAACAGATTTAGTTATTGTCTAGCTGGGAAATCATAATTTGTTGGCTATTAAAAGAATACAATTTAAATACCAGCATTCAAGCATTTCAGTGGTTTCCTAGTATGAACAAACAGCTCTTTGACCATTAACATCGATAAAACACAGAAAAACAACCATAGACCGGTAAAAACCAGTTATGACTGACTTTTGGATCTTGCCAGGCAATGTCCTTCCTCCCAGACATGCAATTATAGTAGGCGTTCAAACACTTCCCGCTTCCATTCAACTCATCCTTTCTCCCTTTATGTTCAGCAAAAGAGCATTTGTATGTGTGTGTGTGTGTGGCGGCAGCAAGGAAGGGTGTTGAGATGTTGCTCTCGTAAACTCAACCACGTAGTGACTCACGCTCTGTGAAAATCCAAAGGCATCTGCCAGTTTGCCACACAACCTACACGCTTCAGAATGTGATGAGTCACCCACACTGGGAAAGTGTGCATGTATCGGTTCACGACTACTCTATTCTGGAAACTTACAGAGTAAAGTTAAGAGTCTGCAGGACTTGGATGCAACGAAATTAAACGAAAGCAAATACCAATTTTGGATTTGGATCCGTGTGAATACTGTGTCCAAACATCCGTATATCCACTCAGCCATCTATCCAACCATCCTCATAAAATATTTAGGTTTAAATGTGAGATATATGTATTTGAATTGAATAAACTTGAATGTAATGGAAATGTAAACAAATGTGAGCTAACACCAATTTTGGATTCGGTGCATAGGCTACAGTGTCTGTATAGTGATCCTTCCTTCCATCCATCCATCCACCTACCTGTGCATCCATCCATCCACCCACCCTCCTTCCCATCCATCCATCAATCCTCCCACCTACCCATCCATCCATCACAAAATAATAAGCTTAAGTGCTGCATATTTGTCAGTCGTATATAAATGAAACTGGTAAGAAACATATAAGATTTCTGTAATAGTACGAATAAACAATGTGTTTTAAATAAAACATTACATTTTCACAATATAAAGGTAAACAATTTGAAAATATGACTATTTACATAATATAGATGCAAATAGTTAAACTGTGCCATGATTTTTTCTTTTTAGTTTGACTGACAAAAATGCATCAGTTTATGTTAAAACCGTGCAATACAAATAGATGGAAATTGTACATGCAATTCAAATCCACAAAACTTTAAGATTTGCTTAAATGCATTTAAATAGACAATCAAAATACATAACATTTTTGATTGCATCCATATAAACACATTTAAGCAGATTTTAAAGCAAATGCTTAAACAAATTCAACAGCTGCATGCAATTTAAGTATAAAAAATTAATAAATAAAATTAAAAGTCATTCAAGCACCTAAACTGTGAAAGGACAGGAAATAAAAGTTTGAGTCGTTTCCTCCAAAAGGTGAATCTCAAGGACATCTCTAATGCTCACCATCAACTAGCTTGAAAGCTGAAGGTCTTGCAGAGTGGTATTTCACACATGTGAAGGTCTACAAGAAACATAATTCATGAAACGGAGGGGCTGAAGGCATGATTTTGAATCCCACGGTCTCACTACACCCACTAGATCTCACTGCCATATGGCTGCAAAACCACTACTGCCCACCTACCATCTCAGCACACGAACACGCTCCACGCTTCTTCAAACAGCATTATGAAAAGACAAAACAGAAAGTTTCAAGCAAGGACGATTTTGTATACTGTATGTATAAAAATATTTTATTTACCATAGTAGAAAGAAACACAAACTTTATAGGTATAGGAGTCCATTGCTTACAAGAGAAACTTCAGATTTTCGGCTTCTGTTCCAGGTTGTTATGAAAACTGAGTTTTTATTAACAGACAAATAAAATTGTAGAATGTACATAAATATATATGCAAAAGAAAAACCACACATTATTTTCTTTGTGCACCAACATGCTCATCGGAGACGCAAGACAAAATATACTAATGTTTGGTTTTGAACTAATGCAGTTCTTGACCTGTGCATGATGCAACAGTTATTACGTTCTAATACAAATGTACTCATTTGCAATTCTGAAATCTCAGCGCAGGCTTTGTTGATGTGGCAGCAGGATGTGCAAGCAGCTACAATTGTACCAGATTCATTGAAAATGGTCCATATTAGCCACTAAAATCTATTTTGGAGTCTTCCAAAGTTACGAAAGTGGATACATCAAAGTTCATGGGTCAAACTCAAATGTGTGACCAAACACTATACATACATTTCTTGCCCTCACTTTGACTCCCTGTTGCGCACCTGCACTACTTCTCTTCTCTCCTTCAGAAAGTTCCCGAAAGCACCGGCCTCTTTACTTTCTTCTGTGACTGTTAAAAGAATCAATGGGGAAAAAGTGACATCATAAACAAAGGTGTTACAGAGTGGGATGGTGATTATGGTTCTTTAAGGGCCGTTTGAAGTATCCTTCTCACCGGTGTGATCGATATCATCAGTATCGCTGTCTGTGTCTTCCTCAGCTTCATCTGGGTTGCCTCGGTTAAAGATGAGGTCACTAGGCCCACCAAGATCTGGGGCTTCTAAACAAAAAAATAACCAAGACATATACCGATTTTTTAAAACAAAGCTAATGAAGGATCAGCCTCAAAGTCCAGCTGAACGCAGACAAATGATATCCGTTTCAAAAAAAAAGAAAGAAAGAAAAGCAATTCATGTCAAAAACACACTATCGTTCAAAAGTTTTGGAACCAGTAAGATATTTTTCAGAGATATTGATACTTTTATTCAGCAAAGGATGCATTTAAATGATGCATTAAATTTAAATGATCAAAAGTCATAGTAAAGACATTTACAACATAATGTTACAATTGATTTCCATTTTAAATAAATGCTGCTCTTTTGAACTTTCTGTACAGAATCCTGAAAAAAAGTTTCCACAAAAAGATGAAGTTGTATGTTTTCAACCTTAAAAATAAGAAGAGCAGCAATTCATCATATCAGAATGATTTCTTAAGGATCATGTGACACTAAAGACTGAGTAATGATGCTGAAAATTCAGCTTTGATCACAGGAACAAATTACTTTTTTTGAAAATAGGAAAAAATTACTTTAGATTGTAATATTTCACAATAGTACTCTTTTTACTCTATTTTTGGTGAGCATAAGAGACTTATGAATTAAAAAAAAATTGTTACTGACCCCAAACTTTTGAACATGGCTTCTTTCCCACACATCTTACCTCCCACTCTTTTCGAAACTTGTTAAAAGACATATTTCATACATAGACTACTATTCAGGGCACAGTCATTGTTTTATTCTCATCTAAAGATCGAATCGTTCGTTATATGTGAAGAGTTCAAAGTTGATTAATGACTTTCAAATATATTTATTTTTGAATGAACAGACATGACCGTTCTGAATGAATGTACCGGTAGGAGCTGCAGTTTCCATGGTAACTGCTCCCATGTCTTTCCGAAGGCGTTCCAACTGCTCCTGTTGTTTCTGACTCTGAGCTTCAGACTGTGCATGAGATGAAAGAATTAATAATAGTCAGACTTGACCTTTTCTCATGGACCAAAAAGGGGACACGCTAGTGCAATTTTTATTTGCCTTTCAAATGAAAAAAAAAAAAAAAAAGCAACAAAAATATGTAGTTTAATCAGTGGTGGAAGGATCTTTGCCAGACATGACCAGTTGATTCATGACTAGTACATCAGCCCACACTAGCGATTACTCACCAGCTCTCTGTGCAGACGTTCATATTCAGGGCGATACTCGCTGTAAAGACAGTGAAACATATCAACTGTTTGTAGAAAACGTTTCATTTATCTTTTATAGATATCATCCTGCCAAATAAACCTTTAGCCCAAGACTGGTTGCCCACTGAAGCTAAGCAGGGCTGAGCCTGCTTAGTACCTGGATAGGAGACCTCCTGAGAAAACCCTTTGCTGCTGGAAGAGGTGTTAGTGAGGCCAGCAGGGGGCGCTCACCCTGTGGTCTGTGTGGGTCCTAATGCCCCTATATAGTGATGGGGACACTATACTGTCAAAAAGCACCGTCCTTCGGATGAGACGTAAAAAAAAAAATATTCCCAGGATGTCTAATCGTCCCCATATATACTCATTGGCTTGATCACTGTCTCCTCTCCAACAATAAGATGGTGTGTGGTGGGGGTTCTGGCACAATATGGCTGCCTTCGCATCATGGTGGTTGAGGAAATTCTCCCTTCTATGTAAAGAGCTTTGAGTGCAGAGAAAAGCGCTATATAAATGTAATTAATTATTATTATTATATTTTCCTAAACAACATATGCATCATAATTCACATTAAAACAAAATCGCTGATGGACTGCACAGCTACTTCAGTCACTTTATTTCTCTGGCATAATATGCTTATTTTATTGCTATTAAAATGTGTCTAACTTTTGACCACTACATCAAATCAAGCTTAAGATGTTTCTGGGCTTTGGCTTTGTATGTTTCTAACTGTATACAGTTGTAGAATTAATATAACTCCGATTGTATTCGTCTGAAAGAAGAATGTCATATACACCTAGGATGACTTGAGAGTGAGTAAATCATGGGCTAATTTTCATTTTTGGGTGAACTATCCCTTTAAAAGTAGTTAATTGTAGTAAAGCCTAAATAAAATAAAATATAGGTATTAGATGATAAACTTAAAAAACACTTGAAGTGTTACATTGGCAACTAACTAAAAAGGTTTAAGTTGAAGTACTAAAATGACAAACTTTTTGCCATTATAAAGCTTGGAAGAGCCAGGACATTTTTTTAATATAATTCCGATTGTATTCGTCTGAAAGAAAAATGTCAAATACAAGTGATGGCTTCAGGGTGAGTTAATCATGGGCTGATTTTCATTTTTGGGTGAACTATCCCTTTAATAGATTTAAACGATTTAACGATTTTAAACGATAACAACACTGGTAGACAAACTAAAGCCATTGAAGTTCTATAGTCTGAGCTTAAGTTTGAATTTCATAATTATACAGTGTTGGGATACGTACGTTTCGTACTCTTTAGCAGCATCTGCCACCTGTACGAACAGTTCATCAAGCCCAGAACCTGTCACTGCAGACACACCGACAACCTACAGGACACAAAGAAACGTTCCTGCATAAGCACTGGACTGAGAGGAAAAAACTAAAGTCACAAAAGAGTGATTGCAACTGTCACCTTAAAGCCCAACAATACATTTCAAACATTGAGAAAGCCATAAATCTGCGTTCATGTCTTGCTTTTTTTATTGATGGTTCTAGCCAAGGTAAGCTTCACCATTAGCATGGCTCACACTAACTGTCGATTTTACAGAAAAAACCCAAAACAAAACAAAACTAGAAGCTGTGGTTGCCAGAATAATTCTGTAACAATAGTCAAAATGTCAATATGTTTACAGAACTATGTACATTTTAGAATTTAAAACTAATTTACAAAAAACAAAAAAAAACATTTTAAACTTGAAATATTAAATCCACAGATGAGAATCTTGCGCTGGCCATGTACACTTACTTATACTGACACTTACAGGCGTGTGTCGTGCAGCATCATGCAAAAATAAAGGTTTACAGTAACGGATGCGACTGTTAATGCGTTATTAGTAGTGTCTTTCCCAGAATGGGTGGCACATGCCACTCAAATAGCCTACAGATGTCCAGCGCAGCAGCTACACATTGTCATGTTGTAAATAAGATAACATCTGTATTGCAAACACCTCTATGTTGCGGTTGTTGTTGTTTTTTGGAATATAACAACTAATGCAATGCATAGCCATAGAAACCAATGCAGATATTCCGGAATATGAAAGAGTGGCATAGACACACAAATTGGATCTGAATAGATCAGATTCCAACCGGATGCACAAATAATCAGATTTGGACTGATTATTGTTTTTGGGGTTGGGCTGGGCTGGGTAAAAAACCAAAAAACCCTTGCATCACAATATGTGCACTGGGATTGTCAAAACATTTGGTAACTAAAATTAATTTGATTATGTTTAGTAACAACATTTTACAATGTTTACATGGTACAATTACTGGTAGGCTAATGTTTTTATTATTGCTTGACACAAATTTCACGATTTCAATTCAATTCAACTTTTGTGATTTAATTCCGGTCTTAGTTCAATAGCGATTCATTTGGATAAATATTAGGTACAGTATTCTCAAGAAGTAAAATCTCACCTAATGCTGTAAACATACAGATAGCCCTGTCAGCTGGTATTATTATTAAAGGTTAAAAATGACAACTCAACTTAATAACAACTTTATAATATTTGAATGATATAAGTAAAAAATACAATAAATATGTAATATAGTCCACATATTTGGCAAAATACTCCTCTCACTTGAAAACGCTTAACATGTAATTAAACGTGTTGCTTTCATATTCTGGGCTCACCTGCTTTTCTGTTCATAGGTATGCATTATTAGTATGGTGTTTACTGAGTTTGATAATACCATGTATTTATTTTAATATCACTGTCTAATTTAATGCATTAAGCCACGTTCAGAACATCCCCAAGAATGCGGGTTTTGTGACATCATCGCGTACAAAAGAAGTCCCATTTCATTGGCTAGGGGCCAACCAATAAAATGACTTCTTTACGTCGCGAATATTTGCTGTACAAGTTCTCAAATTCACATCTGCATGCTGTCGAGTTTTGCTGCTATTTACCTTCATATGAATGCGCGAGAGTTGGCAGCTAACTGGACAGCGGCATTAAACTCACCCTCAGGTTGGTGTAGAACTCATCCAGGACGAGACTCATAGAGCGGGTCAGGTTACTAACGTAAGACGTCTCCTGATTCAAAGCGTCCTGGAACACCTCAAAGTCCTGCATCCACTCCACCGCAAAACTGTGATCAATGATGTCAGTCTGATAAAGGTACAGAAAAAAAGGGGAAAAAAAAACACTTACACTGATTTGTTCTATTTAAAACATACTATTTAAAAAAATATGCTGATGGATGAGATTGTGTTATCCACCAATAATCATTTTTTTTAACAGTAAATTTATTATTATTAAATCCATTTACTAATATAAATAGTACCATTAATATTAACAACTTTATTTAAATGTGAACAATATGTTAATATTCATGTTATATTTATATATTTTACAATGAATATTATACATTTATAATGATATAATTAATTTTAAATTAATATTAATAAAACAACTCAAATTCGTTTGAATGCATAATACAATGTATACATATTTTCGTCCTTCTAGATATCAGTATTTGCAGTTAAATATCCCTATTGATTGACCACTGAAGATTAGTTTGACAGCATTTTATTACCTTGTTCATGGCAACTATGAATGGTAGCTTGGTCTTGTAGAGAATGCTGGAGGAAAACAAGACATTTCAGCAATTTCTACTGAAATCATGACATCACTTTCATGATGCATAATACAGTGTGAACATAACACTGAGAACTCATCAAGTACACTGCGCTCTGAACTTTTCTGCTTTACATTAAATTCATTTTTTGCATACTTTAAAATCTCAGAGATATTTATGGAAGCTTGTTTCTGCCACAAAATAAGAAAAAGTGAGTTGCAACTTTTTATCTCACAATTTTAATCACAATTTTTGCGATTTTATATCTTACAAATCTGATTGTGAGTTTATATCTCACAGTTCAGACTTTTCCCCCCTCACAACATTTTTATTCAGTGGTGGAAACAAGCTTCCATAGATGTTGCATAACCAATATATTAAATATTAAATAAGCTGCTGACCTGCAGGCGTACAACATGTTGGACATGAAGGTGACCGGATTCACACTTCGAGACGTATCCAACACATAAATAACCACGCAGGGAAATGAAGAGGCCTAGAAAAGAAACCTTGTGTCTATATTCAAAATTTCCAAATACAAATGCAATATCATGACTAAGCGTGAAAGACTGTGAAGTACCAGTGTTTCAGTTATAATAGTTCCAGATGCTGACCATGTGAACACCTCTATTTGTCCAGGAGTGTCAATCAAAACATACCTACATACACAAAAAATTATACACACATGCAATAGTAGCACTGAGAAAAAGACACAGATATCATCACATCTAGACTAGAGTACTGAACACAAACTTACTGGTGATTACTTTGCTTTTTCTCAATAAACTTCATGACCTAAAAGAGGACACACAGAAATGGTAAATTAGAACAGAAGAATGTGGAAGTGAACGTGGAAAACAGTGACATCTATTGGATCCTTCAAATGCAGCTCTACCTGATCAAATCGTGTTGCAAACAGATTCAGAGATGTGACGATTCCTCCATTTGGACCTAAACCATATCTGTATTAGAGTCAAAGACAATCCACTCAGATGAAATTAAATTAAACTATGGATACTACTATTTTGACCTTGGAATTATGATTTTTCCAGTCATTTGTAATTCACTGAGAATGCACTGATTAAAGGGTTAGTTCACCCAAAAATAAAAAATTCTGTCATCATTTAATCACCCTCAAGTTTTTACAAACCGGTATGAATTTCTTTGGCTGAACACAAAGGAAGACCGGTAACAAATCTGTTTTGAAAAGATACTGTTTCATGACTTCCTTGTAATTGACAGTGTCTCTGATATCTGTAAGGAAAAGCACAATCAGAATTCATCTTTGACATTAATGTAATTATTTACATAAATTATTAAGATGCTGCTAACCAATCATGAATATTTATCCATAACAATAGCTGCCAGTGTTTTAACCAGTAAAATAACCCGGAGTGAAATTTCACTGCTTCATATCACACGGTGCTGGTTCCAGTGCCCGATCTGGAATTCTGTGAAAATCAGGAAGTAAATGTTGTATAAATTTGAAAAACTTCTTAAAGTTACATCAATGAAATAAATGAACTTTGGAGTTTATGAGTCAAAAGTTTTGAGAACGTTTTTAAAATCTAACCATTGATTAGCCAAAAATGGATTCACTAATATCAAAAAGTCGGTTTTATTAGGTTATGTTTTATTTTATTCTCATAGTGCTAAATAAACAAACATATTACTGGTAAACAGACAAATCCAAGTTGTAAGATCATTAAAATTGTGAAATTAAATTAGTTTGGATTTTTACATTTGTTTTTAAACACGTAAACAACTTGTGCAATGGTCTTTTTTATTGGTATGCAAGTTGTGTGCTAACTACTGATCTAACGTTATATAATGACATTATAGATCAGTGGTACTAACTCAGTTTAGTCACCGCTCTGAACACAACGCGGGTCGGTTCTGAGAACAAGTTCCCGCGGCACCTGCTCCGGTACGAGAACCAGCACCGGTTTCCTGAAATAATAGGGGCAACAGTGACGCACCAATGTTGGCTGGAAAAGGGACCTCATGAACGGCAGGATCGAGATTTATGACATATGGAGGAGTTTTCTTGGAGTGCAGGTAAGCTGTGAGCCTCTGATACAAAAAGATATAAATAGACATTAGTATTCATTAATTCATAATATCCATCTTAAATTGATTAAAGTTCATGTTTATCGGATTTTTTTTTATGATTTGGTGTCCTTATCCGAATTATTACACATAACACTGAAAGAATCTTAAATGAACCAAGTAAATGTTACATAATTATATAATTTACTTATCATTTTACTGATGTGTCTCAAGTCAGTCTTACCTGCACAAAAGTTGTTTTTCCTGACCCTGCCATGCCTAGAACTATGAGACACACCGGTTTCGCTTCTGTATTCTGTTCATTAGATGAACTCTGGCTCGGTGCCGGTTTATCATCTCGATCTTCTTTACATTTATCATCACTTTCATACGAAGGTCCATCTCCGCTGTCTGCTCCTGCAGTCGCCATGCTGCTGCTACTGGACACTTACCATAAAGTAATGTCGACTGGCGTAAAATGACGAAAAACATCCTGTCATTATTACCTATGACCACTAGATGCCAGCAGAGTCCATATGATTTGTTTGATTTGATAAAATGTGACTGACTGAGAATAGGATTAGTGACTGCGATATTAAAATTGTTCTTTAAAAATCTTTTATTAAATGGGTGAATCATAAAAATGTCCGGATCACATTTCATTGTAAAATAAAGCAATTATTATTATTTAGCTAAATTAGGCTACTTAATTATAATAATTAGTATTAATCATAACTGTTATTCACACCATTAGTATTTATTTATTTATTTTCAGAAACATAAACCATATCAAATATCTAATTGTCCATTATTTATTTATTTTTAAAAATATTTCTAAAATTAGTCTCTATTTTATCTTTATTGTAACAATAAACCATTCATATTCCCAAGTCTCTATACTGTAATGTGGAAAAATTGGAACTAAATAATTGGATCTGGACAAAATCTTTTCCATTCAAAATGTTTTTCTTTTACATTACAATAATAAGAGTATGCTTAATAGTCATGAATTTGAATGTTTATTTCTATTTCGATTTGGGGTTGAATTATGAGCCCAAACATTTCTTTGCAAGATCCACCTACCAAGTATTATTTCCATAAACGTGTCATATGCATTATTATTATTCTATTTTTTTTGTATTTTCCCTGCTACTACTTTTGTCATTTGCTGAGATGAGTCAGATCAAAAGAATTTGCTGGCACCGTTTGTATATGGCAAAAATAGGCTTTATATATCTTGTCTATATCAACACAAACATGGACGTGTTTTTTTCCATACGGCTCTGCTCTTTCTCATGTCAGTGCTGCATTAACACACTCGGAGTCTTCTGAGGGCAAACAGCTAGTGCTAGCTAGCGTTCAGGGCCTTCGGATGGTTTATCCTATACATTGCTCAATAAGAACTGAGCTGTAAGGATCCAGGTTAACACAGTCTGTGCATCATTCAATTGTGTGAGCAGTTTCTTTACATGAAGGTGTCATGGCTGGTTGCTCTGTGTAAGCTTGCCTCATATTCTTGGTGTATGTTTGCTGATGTTACAGTTTTAGGACAACTAATACCCAACCAATCAGAAGTACTGTAAGTAAAAGAGAGAAAAATATTCCAGTGTTAAGAACTGTTGACATTCTCTTTAACAACTATTGACGGACAAACTTTGTTCACATTTCGGCCGTTTCCTCAGTTGTCTTTCCATGGTGATTCTGATGACAGATTTATTGTTGTTTACTGATCTCACCTTTCAAGAGTGTCGGCTCATAATCGTTGTTACTGGGTCTCATGTTGAGAACTCTGATGAAGCTTTTGGCCAACATTCAGTATTTGATTGAAATGTCAAGAGCATGACCTGCCATTATCTGTGGGATTGTTTTCTCTCTTCATAAATAACCATGTGTTTTTTGCACAATATCTACAGATATCATTTTTCATTGTTCATGAAGGACAGTTCAGATAAAGGACATTATTCATACAATACAATATAAAATTATATTATAATTATATTATATTATATTATAATTTTACCTTTAATAAAAAACAATAAAATGTTTTTTTCTCATTAAACATTTCTCTAACATAAATTATATATATATATATATATATATATATATATATATATATATATATATATATATTACTGAATGATGCTAAATGCTAAATTAGCAAACCCTTTACCCATTTTAGCGTATTATTTAGTTGGTAACATTTTACAATAAGGTCCCATTAACGCATTAGCTAACAATGAGCTATATTTATTATTTTTTTAACATTAATTATTAAAAGTACAATTATTCATTGTTTGTTCATGTTAGCTCAAATACATTAAATAATATTAACAGATACAACTAATGCAGTTAACTAATATTAACAAATATAACCTCATTGTAAAGTGTTACCATTTATTTATTTCACGATATTCCATATATATATATATATATATATATATATATATATATATATATATATATATATATATATATATATATATATATATATATATATATTCTGTATTTTATATTTTACATAATATTAGTTTTGTCTTCCTGAGGTTGACAATCAACATTTTTTGAAGTTAAAGGTGGGGTATGTGATTCTCTTTTTTTTTTCTTCATTTTTTCTAAATAACTTGAAATCCTATTCCTAACTCACTTACAGCCACTGAGTTAGAAGCACTGAAATGAAAATTAAACAATTTAATCATCTGTGGAACGGGCAGGACTCGAAAAACTCCAGCCAATCATTTCCAAGACCACCTAGAATCATTGGACAGTAATTTTGTCAATCAAACGGTCGTACCATACCTCCCTCCCCCCAGCGCGCGTGACCCCCTTCGTGCTCATACTCAAAGCTCGTGACGCATGCGCATCTCGTCAGTAAAGCCGGTTCCATGATTAGTAAGTAAATCGTCATTACAATCTCTCGCGCATCTGAGTTTTCGCTCGTGCATGATTGCGCATCCATGTTCTTCGAATGGGTGGAGTCAGAGCCAGCGTTAGAGGAAAGAAGGTAGGACCACTTGAATTATGTATTTTCAAAATCTGCCGGTCGTTTTCTAAATCACATACCCACCTTCCACTGACACATATTTCCACATATTTACTGGTATATATATATATATATATATATATATATATATATATATATATATATATATATATAATAATTTCAGGCCGATTTTGTTTTGTGCAAATCTTGAATGAAGTTTATTTTTCTTAGCTAATTAGTGAATTGTTTTCTTGTTTTAACCATAAACATCACAAAATTTTGTTTTGTTGTTAGCAAATTCGGTTTGTTGTCTTAGAGAGTGCATCTTTAATTTGTGTAACACACTGAAATCAATTTTGTTTCCCTTGCACACAAACCTGATACACACTGACATTCAGTATTGACAGTTCTCTTACGAGAGGTTCTCTCGTATTGCGTAAGTTTAGCTTACGCTACGGGAAAGATTCATCTTCTCGAGATACTGAAGCCAAAAATTATCCTTAATTTTGTATAACTTGTCAACGCAGTGCAGCAGCTAGCAGACCTAGAGCAGGCCATCTCGCGTGCTCATTGGCTGCCCTGCGGGCAACTGCTGCAGCCTACCAGTGCGCCCGGCGTGACGTCACGCCCAATGAGGGGCGCCCGCGCCTTTATAGCGTCACAGCCCGCCAGATAGGCGTGGCTTAGCATATAAAATAGGGGCTGTAGGCTGAATTCTCTGATTTTTCGACTCTTCAGCGAGCTCTTCGCATCGCTGGATTTGAGAGAAGCCACCGCCGCCGTCGAACAGCGAACAGCCAGCCTAGGACAGCGCTGAGGAAGCCGGCCGTCTTCGCCACCTTCAGCCATCCGTGCGAGCTACGCTATCCGGCGACGTATCCTTTTTTGCTATTATTCTAAAAGAGCAGCGAGCGTCTTTTTAAAGATGCCTCGCACTTCCTGCGGCTCGTGTAAAGCCCCGCTCAGCGCTGGAGACCGCCACCTGATCTGCGCTCTCTGCCTGGGCCTGGAACACGCAGAGCTCGCCCTCGCGTCCGGGGGCTGCGAGCTCTGTGAGGAGCTTCCGCTGTCGACCCTGCGGGCTCGACTCGAAGCATTCAACACCACAGCGGTCACTCCGCCTCCTGTGGGACCGCGCAGAAAGAAGTGCCGTTCCCTGAGACAGCCGGAACCTGTGGCCACAGCGACGTGCTCGCCGGAGAACCTCCCTCGAGCCTCGCTCTCGCCTTCCCCACCTCTCCTCACCGACGCGCAGCTGCCGCTTACGAGCCTCACTGCCGTCACTTCGGAGGATGAGTCCGTGGGACATGTCACAAAAGACTGCTGCTCTATCCTGGCATCAGACAGCGAGGAATGGTCGCTTCACTCCGCCTCCTCGTCAATCCAGGAATCCGCCCGTACCCGCACTGGAGCTGACGCGGAACTTATGCGCCTGCTGACGCAAGCGGTTGACCGTCTCGGGCTCGAGTGGTCGCTGCCGAAGGAACCCGCGCCGAACAGGCTCGACGGCGGCTTCCTTCAAAGTCGCCGCCGCGCAGTTTCAGAAACCAGGCCCGCTCCATTCCTGCCGGAACTTCATGCGGAGCTGACGAAGTCGTGGAATTCACAGTTTTCTGCTAGACTTCAGTCACAGGCCTCCGCGTCGCTCTCCCGAGTGGACGGCGCCGCCGAGAAAGGGTACACAGCGATTCCCCCTGTGGAAGAGGCGGTCGCAGCGCACCTTTGCCCGCCCTCCGCGAGATGGCGGTCACGGTCAGCCCTCCCGTCTAAAGCCTGCAGAGCCACTTCCGCCTTGGTCGGCCGCGCTTATGCCGCCTCCGGCCAGGCCGCGTCTGCTCTACACTCGATGGCTGTGCTTCAGATCCTGCAAGCCGACCTCCTCCGTGAATGGGATGAGAAGGGCCGGGACCCAGCTGTGGTTACGGATTTGAGAAGCGCTACGGATCTCTCTCTCCGCGCCACCAAAGCCGCAGCCCAAGCCATCGGACGAGCCATGGCCGCGTTAACCCTGACGGAGAGGCACCTCTGGTTAACGCTCGCGGATATGAGGGAAACTGAGCGAGCCACCTTTCTAAACGCGCCGCTTTCCCCCACTGGTCTCTTCGGCCCAGCGGTGAACGGGATCGTTGACCGCTTCTCTATGGTGCAAAAGACCACGCAGACCATGAACCTCTTCCTGCCGCGACGCTCGAGTTCCGCTACAGGCCGCTCTCGCGAGAGACAAAGCCAGCCTCCTGTGCGAACCAGCACCCAGCGTCCAGCACAGCCTCAGCATCAGCCTTCGCAGCGACGTCAGGGCGGCCGCCCTAGATCGCGCTCAGACAGCCGTCGCAGACCGCCGCCCCCCAGAGGGCCTCGGCAGAGACTCACACTGAAGTCTGAGCACGCGAAGCCCTCCTAACAGCGAGAGAGAAAAGACGCGCGTGTCCCGCTGCGGCCGGACCGCCGTCAAAGTTCATTTCTCTGTCAGTCCCCTTCGAACAGGCTACTGCAGTGGTTCAACTAGCAGCCAACGAGCCGGTTTATTCACCCTCTCGCCTGCACACAAACGCCGTTTTCACGGCGACCCAGAGAATTCTCAAAAAGAGTATAATGTCTGGTCCGGCTCACGCCGTCAGTGTTTTAAGTGTAGTGAATGTGCCCACGCCCCAGTGTTCACCCCTACACATAAGCACTCCAAACCCCGTGTCACTCACAGAGCACACTCTCATAAAGCGCAGAAAAGCCGCTCGAGTGTTGAATGTAAGAAATGTGTCTACAGGTCTGTGCCCACTATCTGCCCGCTCTGTTACACGATCAAAGAAGCAGGTTATGAACGTAAGTCTCGTGCCCGCCAGAGAGCGCTCACGCTTGCTAACACAAACCTCCCCCCGGGCCCCGCCTGTGCGTTTAAGTGTTTTCACAAAACACAGGGCGTTAATAAAGCGCTCCCCATCTACTATGATCGGGGCGTCAGATACAGTTGTAAGTCTCGTGCGCGCGCTCACGCTTACAGAGAGCTCTCCCGCCCAGAGCGCTGCTCGCGCGTCAAAGTGTGGTAAAAGTATGTTCCCCATCCCTTATGATCGGGACATCTCACATAAGTCAGCCGGTCTCGGCGGTCAGCGAGCGGCCATTGCCCAGAACCGAGAGCGTGCGCGCCGCGCTCTCGGCTCCGGTTCAGTTTCACAAGCCCACAAATGGCGGCGGTCTGAACCCGGAGGCCATTCGCCCCCTGGCGGCTCACATAGCTGCGTGGGAAACTATCCCAGGGATTTCAGAATGGGTGTTGAGCACAATAAAGCAGGGCTATGCACTTCAATTCATTCGCCGTCCCCCGCGCTTTCAAGCCCGGACCGCGACGACAGTGAATGCGGAAGTAGCACACCTACTTCACGCAGAAATAGCAAAGCTGCTGTGCAAAGGGGCTATAGAAAAGGTGCCGCCTTCTCTGAGCGAGTCAGGCTTTTACAGCCGATATTTTCTCGTACCCAAGAAGGACGGAGCCTTCAGACCTATCCTAGATCTGAGATATTTGAACAAAGTGCTTGCAAAAAGACCGTTCAAAATGCTTACGACCAGGAAAATCGTCGTGCACGTTCGCCCGAGGGACTGGTTTATCTCTCTAGATCTGAAGGATGCCTATTTTCAGATTCAGATAGTACCCCGTCACAGGCAATTTTTGAGATTCGCCTTCGACGGTCAGGCATATCAATACACCGTCCTGCCGTTCGGCCTGTCCCTGGCACCCCGTAGATTTACAAAGTGCATGGACGCGGCGCTCGCCCCCCTGAGAAGTCAGGGGCTGCGCATAATGAACTATCTGGACGATTGGCTGATATTGGCACAATCAGAGACAGAACTACTATCTCACAGAACAGTGCTTCTCAGTCATCTGGAAAGCTTGGGTCTCACGGTCAACTGGACCAAGAGCTCATTACTGCCCAGCCAGTCAATTTCCTTTTTAGGAATAGAACTGGACTCGGTGACCATGACGGCTCGTTTATCGACACAGCGCGCGCGCCGTGTCGCCACATAGCCGCATCTTTCCAGAAGGGCAGCTTTCTCCCTTTGAAAACATTTCAAAGGATGTTGGGCTGTATGACATCAGCTGCAGTGGTGCTCCAGCTGGGCCTACTGCGCATGCGCCCGCTCCAACGCTGGTTGAACGCTCGCGCGCCTCGCCGAGCCTGGGTGTCTGGCGGCCAGAAAATCAGAGTGACTCAGACCTGCATAACAGCTCTGCAGCCCTGGTTAGTGGCCGACTGGTACCAGCAGGGAGTAATGATGGGAACCATCTCTTATCGGAAGGTCATCTCGACAGACGCGTCCAACTCGGGTTGGGGCGCGCTGTTCGAGGGCAGACCGGCCTTTGGCCAGTGGTCAGACCAGGAGAAGGGTTTTCACATAAACTGTCTGGAAATGATAGCGGTCGAGAACGCGCTGAAGTGCTTCCTCCCGTTCATACAGGGCCAGCATGTTCTTGTCCGCTCGGACAACACATCTGTGGTATCCTATGTAAACCGTCAGGGCGGTGTCAGATCCAGAAATCTCTGCAATCTGGCGGAACGCCTCCTTATTTGGTCACAGACGAACCTGCGCTCGCTGAGGGCGGCGCATGTGCCTGGCCATTTGAACGACGGCCCAGACAGACTGTCCAGGGACAATGTTCCCCCAGGGGAATGGTACCTGCACCCCCAAACGGTCCAGAAACTGTGGCGCCTATTCGGCAGAGCGGAAGTCGACCTGTCTGCGTCGAAGGACAACGCTCAGTGCCCGACGTTCTTCTCGAAGGACGAGGACGCGCTGGCCCAGGTTTGGCCCAGCCTCCCGCTATATGCTTTCCCTCCGGTCTCTCTGTTGCCACAGGTGATCAAGAGGATCAGGGAAACGCGCCACTCGGTGCTCCTCATAGCCCCGCGTTGGGAGAATCAGACTTGGTTCCCGGAACTGGCACGGCTGTCACATACAGCTCCGTGGCCGATTCCGGTGAGGGCAGATCTCCTCTCTCAAGCTCGCGGCACGATCTGGCATCCCCATCCAGAGCGCTGGTCTCTGCATGCATGGTTGATCAACGGGTACTCGTTGCCCTGCCAGAAGGAGTGATGAACACGATCACGCAGTCTAGAGCCCCTTCCACGAGAAGGCTCTACGCGTCTAAATTGTCGGTGTTCTCTGGATGGTGCACCGACAGAGGTCTGGACCCGCGGACATGCGGGGTGGCGCATCTGCTCACCTTCCTACAAGAGCTGTTGGATAAGGGAAGATCCCCATCCACGCTCAAAGTATACGTGGCGGCCGTAGCAGCATTCGCGGAATCGACGCACGGCCAGTCACTGGGAAGACATGAGTTGGTCATCCGCTTCCTTAGAGGAGCTAGAAGGATGAATCCGCCGCGCCCCCCGTCGGTTCCCATGTGGGATCTTTCACTGGTCCTCGAGGCCCTTAAAGGCTTTCCATTTGAACCACTAGACTCCGTGGAGTTGATATATCTATCACTAAAGACCGTTTTTCTGACTGCACTGTCGTCAGTAAAACGTGTAGGGGATCTGCACGCGCTGTCTGTCAGCGAGTCGTGTCTTGAGTTCGGACCAAATGACTCTAAAGTCATCCTCAGACCTAGACATGGTTATGTCCCTAAAGTGATGGGCACTCCATTCAGAGCGCAAGTTATTTCGCTGTCAGCTCTCCCAGCATCTGACAGCGAAAGTGATGTGAATCTCCTCTGCCCTGTCAGAGCGCTGAGGTTTTACATTACGCGCTCCGCCTCCTTCAGGCGTTCGGAACAGCTTTTCGTTTCATTTGGTGGGCGCGCCAAGGGGCTTGCCTCCTCGAAACAGAGCCTGTCCAGATGGATAGTGGACGCTATAGCGGCAGCTTACGCGTCAAAAGGTCTGCAATGCCCTCTGGGCATCAGGGCTCATTCCACGAGAGGTGTGGCCTCGTCGTGGGCATGGTCCAGTGGAATTTCTATCCATGACATATGTGTAGCGGCGGGCTGTGTACCCGCGTGGCTGGCCACCTTATTTTTTCCACTTATGGGGTTCCCCTCAAGCTCGGGGTTCTCATGTGGATGCTTGGCGCGCACGGCGTTGACAAAGTGTTCCCGTAGCGTAAGCTAAACTTACGCAATACGAGAGAACCTCGGTTACTAACGTAACCTCGGTTCTCTCTAGAGAGGGAACGAGTATTGCGTAACCGGCCGTGCTCGCGCCATGAGCGACTTCGCTTCAGTCGTCGAAAAACCAGAGAATTCAGCCTACAGCCCCTATTTTATATGCTAAGCCACGCCTATCTGGCGGGCTGTGACGCTATAAAGGCGCGGGCGCCCCTCATTGGGCGTGACGTCACGCCGGGCGCACTGGTAGGCTGCAGCAGTTGCCCGCAGGGCAGCCAATGAGCACGCAAGATGGCCTGCTCTAGGTCTGCTAGCTGCTGCACTGCGTTGACAAGTTATACAAAATTAAGGATAATTTTTGGCTTCAGTATCTCGAGAAGATGAATCTTTCCCGTAGCGTAAGCTAAACTTACGCAATACGAGAGAACCTCTCTAGAGAGAACCGAGGTTACGTTAGTAACCGAGTATCGTTTTGGAATATCCTCTCTAAACACACCCGAAAATTAACAATTTATTTTGCAGGTAATGCATCAGTGGCTTTGTTTAAAATAATTTGCACTCGAAATGTGCTTTGCAGATGCGCACGATTACAGACTGACAGATACGGATGGCTCCGTTCAGAGACCCCCCTGGTCTCCAGCCTCTTCCGTAATGTTCTGAGTAATGGAAAATGAAAATGGGCTTGTGGTTTAGATTCATTATGAGCAATCTGGAGTGGGAAGAAGATCCCTCTTGAGTAAATCTGATACTGAATGTTTTATTCATTTGTTGCTTGTCTATCTATTTCATTCCAGTCTGCTGCATATAGAAATGGAAAATGTTATGTGACCTGATATTTGTTTCATTTATGCGCAACATGAGTGTGAGAAATAGAAATGGTGATAATTGCTATTGCAAATCTCATTATTATTTGTAGCACCGATGAAATGTGGGTTGAGAAACCCTGTAACCCTAAGCATTAGCAATAAATCTTGAGTTCGATGCTGAGATGTGTTTGTGGCTGGCATGGCACTCGTGCTGGGTTGACACTGTGGTTACAGGTCGTGAACTTAAACCCCATTTAGGTTATGTCAATGTCTGTTTGATCTTAGAATTATAGCCTCTAAGGGCTTCTTCTCAATGCTCAAAGGTCTTGTCGGTTTAATCAGATTTTGGAGACAGTGAAAGCAAACATGTTGTCTAGCAAAGAATCTAAGGGAAAATTAAAAGCTTCTGCCGGTGACCTTTAAACTGTGATCAAAGACCCTAAAAAGACAACAGACACGAGTTCGCTAAATGTAAAAACGTGTTACAGACTCAAGCATATTTTAATATGATTTTCATAACCTGTGTTATTTTTCTTGTTTGCCAGTAAAAATATTTAAATATCCTTAAAGTGCCCTATTATTATTTTTTTTTATTATTCTTTTAGAAATTTCCTTTCATGTATTGTGTAATATAGCTGTTTTTGAATGTAAAAGATCTGTAAAATTTTAAAGATCAAAGTGCACGATAAATATTGGTCTCAGGCAGCCAATGACTACGTTTACATGCACCCAATAACCCGTTCAAAACCGGGATTTTAGCAATAACACGGTCACGCACGGCCATGTAAACACCAGCAAAAATCTGAATATGCTCATATCCCTGATTTTAAAAACCGGGATATGATACCTGGGGTACCCCTTTTCTAACCCGAATTTTTGGTCATGTAAACGCGTATCGGCATATCCCCATAGTGATTTGTGTTCTGCGCATGTTCTATTCGAAAGGAATCTTGGTCTTTTGAGTAGAGGAACTTCTCGGCGCATACAAAAACCCGCGTGAAGTATACCGGAAGTAAACATGGCGAGACGCAGCACAGCATACATTTGGAGCGAGGTCAGTACCAGCACCAAAGCGCAAACAAAGGCGATCGCTATCTGCCCCGAACTATTCATTATCTGTGTGCTGCTGCTGTTGTTGTTGTCTTTGGATGCAGGAAGAAGAATCGGAAATGACGCATATTGCGTCTTAAGGTTGTCCGTACGTCCAGACGCTAACCGCACATCAGGATATTGCAATTCCATGTAAACAGGAGTAACTCTCTCTGCTCACGCATGTAAACGGGTTATACCTAATGTTTCAGAAACCCGAATAGTGACCTTAACCCGACCATAACCCGAAAATTGGCTGCATGTAAACGTAGTCAATGAAGACCATATGCTGGCATAATGCAAATTTGCTACATAGGTTCATGCAGGAAGTATGACTGAATTACTGTCGACTCGTTTCAGGCAATTCAGAATCGATTCTTACTCTTAGGAGATAATAACATTGTCTACTTTGACCCTCAAACACTGTAGTTTTAGCTGAGGCCTGTAAGAGTTTAGTTTGTGTTGTCGACATGTTGAGAGGACGCTGTTTTCTGCGCTGCGAAAGCAAATTCACTTTGCATGAACTTCCAAAGCACAGGAGTCGGACTTGTATTGATACTATAAAACCGACGCCATCGTTACTGTTTATTTAACTGTGTATACAAGCGCTGAGAAAGTGCTCCTGATGTGAAATTCAGATATGGTAATGGTCATTACCAATCTGACCAATCAGAGCAGAGTTGGCTCTCGGAAAGGAGTTTAGAGAGACCGGATCCTTTATCGAACCTTTTCAGACACTATTAGAAAAGAAGTGGTGCTGCAATGTATATTATGAGACAATTAAAGTGTTTTATGACCTTGGATATAAGTATATTGACTGTAAGAGGAAATCTCCAAAACAAAGCTAGGAACCTTTAAAATAGCATAACAGGTGCACTTTAAAACAAGTTAAATTGCATTCACTTTTAGCTTATAAGACATGATTTCAGAGAATATTTTGCACTTTCCATGGATACAGTACAGTTTGGTGTCCCATGACTTAAAGGCACAAATCCCATGTTTTTGTTGTGAGAACTACATTAGATATGTTTGATACATTTGTCTGGTGCGGTGAAAAAATAAATGCCTGTTCATTTATTCTGAAAGAAGGGTCATATCAAGAAACCCAGAATATCATACAGACTTTGGTTCTAGACAGAAAGGAACCGCCTAAAAGCCACCCAGAAAACACCTTACTAATTTTATTAGATGTTTTCTAGGTGGTTTCTTCCTATGAGTTCGGTATATGAGCACATTCAGGGACATCATTATTTTCAAATCTGTGTGGTGATTTGCGAATTGTTCCCCCACTGGGTATCGTTCAATAATGATGTCAGAGGGGCGATACCAAAAGAAGGCACAAAAAACACCCATTATTATAACCTCAAATATGTTGTATTGAAACAAGTTCGTACTTATGTCTGAGGCAGGGGTTTCCAAACTTTCCCAGATATGATGGAAGCACTGAAGTCATTGTCGGCAAACAGCCAAATGCAACTGTAATAGAACTGCAATGAAAAGAAATATGCGATCATTGCATATGGTTAGGCCCTGCACCTTATATAATGCATTTGTCTTCATAGCAACCCTTGTTTTGTGTATAGTGTGCACTCATTTTGTTTGACCTTGAGCGTTTGAGAAATCACAGCATAAAATATGTCTAATTGCTTCCTTAAGAGGTGCCATTTGATACTGGACTCCCCCTATGGTTGCATATCCTTACATGTAAACACGTAATTTCCTCTTGATGGCGGGAGGCACTCGACCATGGAACAGTACAGTAGGTGTCAGATTCATGAGAAAGCTGCTCCATTTGTTTTTCTAAAATTTTGTTTTCACATTTCAGAGCAGCTGTTACATTTTTTGTCGTTACACTAATGGATCTCGGAGCATTACATGTCTTTGTCTTAATTCAGCAAATGATATTACTAAGAGGTGCTCCAAGGAAAATATTACAAAAATGTATGTCCTAAATCTTACACTGCATGTTGCACTGTCTGATTTCCCTTCATCGAAGCTCTGAAAACTCATCAGCTTCCATATTAAGATTAAAGCGCCCCCTTATATTTTTTCAGATATTACCTTTCACGCAGTGTGAATTATAGTTGTTTGTGAAAAATGGAAAGGTTCTACAAAGTTTCAAAGGTCAAAGTGCACAACAAATTAAGTTATTGTCTCCTAAAAGAAAGAATTTCAGAAATTCCAGTCTCACTTTCTGTTACATATACAAACATAACAAACAAATCTGCATAATGCAAACCTACTTTATATATGGTCTTCATTGGCTGCCTGCGAACAATGTCTACTTGACCTGCCCTCAAATACTCTAGTTGTAGCTGAGGCCTGGAAGAGTTTGGTTCGTGTTGTCAACATGTCGCACAGGAATTGATACGGAAAAAGCAGACGCCGTTGTTACTGTTTGTATAACTGCGTATGAGGGGCTGAGGAAACCTCCGGAGCTGAAATTCGGATATATGGTAATGGGCATTTCACTTCTGACACGCTGTAAGCGGTAGACCAATCGCAACAGACTGGCCATCTGACCAATCAGACGAGAGTAGGCTCTCAGAGAGGTGGAAAGGTGGTCCGAAACAAAATTAGGAACCCTTAAAATAGCATAATAGGGTCTCTTTAAAAAAAAAAACATCATTGACACCAAAAAGCATTTGTTGTCATTGCTAAACATGACAAGTGAGTATGAATATGCCGAATAAAGAATGAAATTTGAAAGCTTAAAGCGGACACAGAAGATATTCAGTGTACAATGACTTTAGTTTTTTTGTTTCTCACACAAAGCTATCAAATAGGTTCAGACGACTTAGTTGCTTGATGCTTAGTTAGCATAGACTACTTTTTTTTTTTTCTCACTTTTATTTTTATTGTTTTAGGCAGGTCAAAGACAAAGCATGGTGATCTCAATTTTGAGTATGGTTACATAATGCAAAAATAAAATAAAAATGAACAATTAAACATAAGACAGCAACCAGATGTCATGATATATATAAAAAAAAATATATATATATATATATATATATATAAAAAATAAAATTAAAATAAAAAAAACTTCAGATTACACGGTTTCAAATGCAAATCTATATGCTAACCATTTGCTCCATTTTTCTTTAAATTCAGCTTCTTTCAGTCTTAGAATAAAGGTCATTCTTTCCATGGTGAATATTTCCTGCACAATGTCCATCCACTGAGCATGGCTGGGTGGCTCAGGTTTGAGCCAACTTCTTGTTATCGCTTTCCTCCCTGCCGACAATAATATCTTAACCAGATATCGATCATCTTTCTTTACATTGGACAAAAGACCCAGATACATTGTTGTAAAAGTTAATGGTAGCATAGACTACTTTTAAATTGCTTTTGTGGTGTCCTATTTGGAGCTTGATAGTGGTGGTCAGTGAACTGTTGTTGTCACTATGAAATGCGACAGCTAGGCCTACAACATCCCCTTGTAGAATGAAAGAACCGCAGCCAGTCTGCATGTGCCAGATCTCTTTCTAGCTGACTCAGTGGTTTTGTCTAGCAGTAAGCATTTTATTCGGAAACGGCTACATGAAAAAAAGATCATCATGTAATGATGACACATTTATTGCTGCTTTTGTATGCTCACTGTAGCACTTGTCAGTTTCACCACGTAGCATTATTTTAAAATTCCTTCACAGGATACGAAACCATAATTCCTTTGCTTCACACAGTTAACCTTTAATCAAACAGGATATTTATAAGTGGTTTTCATTGAAACTACTGCCCATATGTAATGCTCAGATAGGAAAGGCATGTTATAGAGAAGCTACATGCTTTGCAACAAGGCCCTCTATTACTGCACCTTCACAACCTCTTCACGTTTTACACAATGACAAACAGGAAGCACTCAAGATATCAAAAAAGATGTTGAGGCAGAGCTGTGGAGTAATGATGCAAACTTCATACACGAGGACCTTTTGTTACCAGGGAATTTCCTCACAGCTGTTAGAGAGGGACTTTCTTCACAGCTTAGTGAAAGAAAAACAAGACACTTACCTCACTTTGCTCTATACAAGTTTTTTTTTTCCCCAAATGGAGTATGTTTAATGTTAAATTTAAATGTGTTGACGGAGAGTTTCCTCGTTTTCTGGTTTTCTCGGATCTCGTTCTCTGAGCTTGGAAGGGCGGGAAATTTTGATTATAACCTAACCTGCACATAGATGTCTTTCCAAAGCTTTTCTCACTTTTACACCAGACACTGATCCATAAAATGTAATTATCTTAGCCCAGAACACATCTGACACTCATGGAACTCCCTTGGAGGTGGTTCAGATTCAGTCATGTTTTTTATTCTACAATCAGATATGGCAATAAGACTTTGTGTTTAGTTGTTTAAGACTTCCTAATGGCTCTTAAAGGCATAGGTCAGCCAAAAACAAAAAAATCAACAGTTGAAAATTCTGTGAGGGTTTAATGTCCATTTAGTCCAAGTTAGAAATATTTTTAAGAACTAAAATTTCAGTCTGTTCCTTACAGTGCACTAGGACAGATGTCAGAAATGTATTTTACTGTTGGTGAAGGTGATAGTTTTTGATAGAAGGTGATAGTTCCCCAGGTATGTAAAACCTTTAGAATTGTCGGGGTTATGTTCAATTTTGTTTAGTTTCACTGTGTTTGTTTCGTTTTCAGTCAGTAACATGTTCCCGTTTTGCCTGTGTTCTGTTTTCCTAGTTAGTTTCCTTGGTTATTAATTTACGCTCCTGTTCTGCTTTCCGTTGATTACTCACTGTTTGTATTTAAGCCCTCAGTTAATTCAGTTCATTGTTCCGTGTCGTTTCAGTTCTATGCGTTTTCTCCTGTGTTTTCATTGGAGTGTCTACTATTCTGAATAAAAGACTTTGTTGACTCTATCATCGAGCGTGCTACAGACCCATATCGTTACAAGAATATTACGTATCTTGAAATCAGGAGATGGATTTTTTCCTTTACTTTTTATTGTGATCATTTTTAAAGCAGTAAAGTCTGTTTTCCCCTTAGTTAGAGAAAAAGAAAGAAGAAGAATCAGACACAGAACTCTCTGTGAACTGAGAACCATGATCCTGATTCACATTTCAAGTCAGCAGGTTGTGGGAAGTGATATGCGTGTATATGGAAGTGAGAGAGGGATGGCTGCCAGGAGGAATCCGAGAACAATAGTTGCTGAAATGTAAGACATCCTCTTCTGCAAAAAAGACCACACCTCTGGTGGGAAAGATGCTCAGGTCAGCAGCGCTCACACACATTTACCAGTCAAACCAGTCAGGATCCAGTGTGTCCTTGGATAAAAATAATTAAGTCACAGAGGTTGTGGAACACGTCAACGGATGTCCTCACGCAAACCAGAGATCTTGGGAGTTGCTTCCACTTGTGAAACAGGCTCTGATAACAAAATACAAGGCAATTAACTTCCATCTGGTGTTTTGTTGTGATTTATTGCATAGCACTTCCTGTTGTTCTGGAAGTAATCGTTCTTGACACATGGTCCCAAATTGATCTCATATGACTCTTTTCAGTGACAATTTAGGGATTCTCATTCATTGCAAAAGGCTTTCTTATTCAAAGTCATTATGGGCATATAGTGTCATATATTTCTCTGCCTTACTATATACCACATCACCCATGTTTAAGAGTAGTTAGTTATAAAAAAGTGTCTCGTCATATTAAAGGGATAGTTCGTCCAAAAAAAAATGTTGTTATCATTTACTCACCATCATGACATCCTGTCTTCAGATGAACACAAAAGAACATGTTGTAGGCAAGCGGAATATTCAAAGTTCCAGAAAGGACTAAAAAGCATAATGAAGTAATCCATATGATCGGTATATTTTATGGCAAGTCTTCTGAAGTCATTATAGTTGAGGATCAGATGAAATTTAAGTTTTAAATATAAATATATAGGAAATTGACTTCAAGGAAAAGAAAATACATTTCCAGTTCCAAAATACATTTGGGTAAATGCAAAATGTTCTTTTTTAAATATTATAAATGTATTTAGATTTGAAGATTTATTTAAAAATGTCTCCAAAATACATTATGAAGTTATATCCTAAGTTAAGATCTCCTTTTTTGCTTCAGGATAGAATGAAAATGAGTATATGATGACTGAAATTAATTTTCAGGTGAACTGTTTTTAATCCTGATCTATCACTTTTTGGTAAATCATTCCAAAACTTACACCAAGTAGATGAAGGATGGATAAAAATGTGGGTCGGTGACCCAAAGGTTGCAGGTTCAAACTCCAAAAGCGGTAATTCATTATAGCTGCCACTGTTGTGCCCTTGAACAAAGTAGGCCACTTAATTTTGGGTCGCTCCAGATGGATGTAGTAAAAATGAACTGTATATACTGAAAACTTAAGTAACCACAATTTGCAATATCAGTGTGGCAACACTCTTACACAGTGTTTTATTTCTATTCAATCGCACCATTGTTGCTCCTCTTAACTGCACACCATCGATTTCCCCAACTTCCTTTTTTGAGTGATGATGTCAGCAGACCTCCTTGGTTGCCTCAGTGGTGGAAATCTTATGCTGCCCATTGACGAAGGCCAAACAAAGGACAGGGTCTGTTTATTTTCCTTTCAGCCAGCCTCTCCACATCATCTCAAGAAACATGGAAGGCACTCGCCCTCTGGGATAGTCGAGAGTGATGCCTTGTCTCTCGGCAGCCATATGTGGAAAAGGCATTTCAAGCATTTGATAGATGAA
Source organism: Siphateles boraxobius (assembly GCF_051911475.1). Taxonomy (NCBI): domain Eukaryota; kingdom Metazoa; phylum Chordata; class Actinopteri; order Cypriniformes; family Leuciscidae; genus Siphateles; species Siphateles boraxobius. The sequence continues at coordinate 20,089,750 of NW_027508833.1, read as the reverse complement.
TAGTTGGCTGTAATAATTTTTCAGCTATCAATGCTCTGGACAAACCAGAAGTGTCCATAAAATGGTATCTTATTTCCAATTGCTGTGTGTGTGCATGCAACAACTCGTGGGCTGTGCATAGTGTCAGATTCATTGCTATTGTCAGAATCATGATGAATGGAAGGTTTAGCACATTGCCCACTGAAGCCTTAATCAAAAGCAGCTTTGCCCACAAGTGGCTACATATGAAAGCAGAAGAAGTTTTATGAGTGTCTTTATTTAAAGGGATAGTCCACCCAAAACTTGTATGGGGAAAAAATACTATGGAAGTCAATGGGAACTCAAAACTGTTTGGTTACCAATATTCTTCACGATATCTTCACTTATGAAAGTCATACAGGTTTAGAACAACTTGAGGGAGAGTAAATGACAGTTTTAAATTTTTGGTGAATTATCCCTTTAAGGATGCCTACACACTAAAGAAAGCTCTGACGTAGTGTTTGGCATAATTCTTAATATGTTTGCATAAAGAGAAAGAAAATCTTTCTCACTGTGACATGAAATATCAAGTAAAGTTTAAACTGAGTTGACTATTTCCCAATATAGGCTTTTGTTCTTTTTGGTCACAGCTTTTGCATTTTTTTTTTCTATCCAGCTCTCATCACATCAATTTGACAAGTGGTGTAAGGTTATACCTGAGATGTTAAGAGAACTCTGGGCAATTTTTAAGTTAATCTTGATCGTTATACCTTTGCGAGTAGCCTACTGTCTATAGAAAAAAAAAAAAAACGGATTGGTGATTGCAACACAGAGCTGTTCCCGCAAATGCCCAGAGCTCCCCCTCAGCTAAAACGGCAGTTATGGGGGCATATACACAAAGAGTGTCTTTGTGCCTCTTAACAGACACAAAATGCAATTAAAATGTCTGTACAACATGAACAGGGCCCTTACATGTGAACAAGATGCGTTTAGCAACAACCATTGTTTAAATTCACCTAATTAGTGTTTTGGATGGCTAGCTGTAGTCTCGCGCTGAAGTCCCGTGGGAACTCAGTTGTAGCCAAAGGTAAATAGTAGTGATGGGAAGTCCGGTTCTTTTCTGCGAACCGGTTCTTTTGGACAATTCGTTTAAATAAACCGGTTCAAGAAATGGTTCGCTTTTGTGCCGTTCCGAATTATGCCAACAGAATGCGAAAATAAAAGAACATATTTTCATCGTCTTCCTTTCCATGACCTCGAGATTCTGCAGTTGTGTCTAGTTGTACTTCAACTTGATGCGCAAACTCCCATACAAGTACTACGCAATAAAGATTACCGCATTTGCAGCGAACGCTTTGACAAGGATGACTACACAGACACAACACAGCGGGGCCGGTTGAAGAAAAAAGCGATTCCATGGACGAAGACGTGTGCAACCACTGTGGAGGTAATGTAAACTTTATTTATCCTTCCATTTGGGCGCTGTGTTGTGTCTGTGTAGACATCCTTGTACGACACAAAAGCGAACCATTTCTTCTTCACCTACACACTGCTATTTACCTTTGGCTACAACTGAGTTCCCATGGGACTTCAGCACGAGACTACAGCTAGTTGTCTAAAACAGTATTTAGGTGAATTTAAACAATGGCTAAGTTGCTAAACGCATCTTGTTCATATGTAAGGGCCCTGTTCATGTTGGACAGACATTTTAATTGCATTTTGTGTCTGTTAAGAGGCACAAAGACACTCTTTATGTATATGCCCCCATAACTGCCGTTTTAGCTGAGGGGGAGCTCTGGGCATTTGCGGTAACAGCTTCGTGTTGCAATCAACAATCCGGTTCGTTTTTTTTTCTATAGACAGTACTCACAAAAGTATAACGATCAAGATTAACTTAAAAATTGCCCGGAGTTCTCCTTTAAGGGCTTCACCAGAACCGGGTTGTAAAGTCACATCTGGAGATTAACTCTCTACAGCACACACTGGATTTGCACTCTGGTCTAGTGTGGAGTGTGTGTCTGAGGCAGTGCTCTGTCAAAGCTTTAGGAAAAAAACAAGACTCAGACGTCAAGAGATCTATTTTGACTATAGCAGCCGCTACTCAACTCCCTGTCTGTGTTTGACATACTGCAAAGGACTTCATATACAATGCAAACATTCCCTGATAGCAACATAGTGTCGGCCCAGATTCGGGCCACATATGATACGCATTGAATCCAAGTGTACCAGATGTGGCCCAGATCAGGGCCGACACTATGTTGCTGTTTGGGTTTTTTTTTCTGGCCCAGAAATATTCTTAAATACATTTTAACATTTTTATGATATTTAGCATACACACACACATATACACATACATATATATATTAGGGATGCACCGATACCAGTATCGGTATCGGGCCCGATACCAAGCTCATGTACTTGTACTCGTACTCGTAAAAATACCCCGATACCAAAGACCGATACCTCACGTGATGCGTGACCTCACGTATATCCTTAGCTTATATTTCTTAATTCATATGAACACTCTTCCTGCAGTTATTGGGTGCTTCTCCTTTCTTATTTGTGCATCCTCGTTTCCTTTCCTCGCTTCCTTTCCTCGCGTCTCAGCTCCACCCCCTGTAGGATACGAGGGAAGGGCGTGAGGAAAGAAAACGAAGACAGAGGAATCGAATTAAAGCTTTTTTTATACATTGGAATACTTGATCACTCGAGCGTCACTTCATAGCGTCATTAGCAGCGCTCAAAGGATCTTCCCCTTATGTTGTTGAAATTTGTTTATTTAAGAAATTCATAAGCAATAATAATAAAGCAAGATACCCTGTTGAAATATGCGAGATATGTGGTAAATATAAACTGCAAAGGTAAAGAATAAATTAAAATGATTGTGAACGATATGAAGGGGGAGGAGAATTGATACGTGCGTCACGTTTAGTCAATTAAACACTTCCGCATAGCATACACCTGTGTATCCTCGCTCATATCTCCTCAGGAATATGTATTTTGACATTGGAAATGTATGGCCTCTAATTACATTTTAGATTACATTTATGCATTTGATGGTTATATATATATATATATATATATATATATATATATATATATATATATATATATTAGTGCTGTCAAATCGATTGATTGTGATTAATCGCATCTAATTTAAAAGTTTGTTTTTACATAATATATGTGTGTGTATATATATTATTAAATGTATATATGTCGGCATGTGTGTGTGTTTGTATATATGTGTGTGTATATATATATATAATTAAATTGTTATATATATATATATATATATCACACATTATGTAAACACAAACTTTTATGTTAGATATTAGATGTTTGATTTGACAGCACTGATATATATATATTGATGCACCCCCCCTATATATAATATATAATACCCAAATATATATATATATATTTATTTATATATAATTCATATTATTTTCTTATTATGAAATAGCTTTCAGTTCTCCGTTTTCCTAGTTCTTGCATCTATTTCCTGTCTTCCTTAGTTGCCTTATGCTGCATCCGAAATAGTTTTCATTTGGTTTAAAACTTACTTCACGACAGTTAAAAAGTACATTCTATATAGTATGAATGTGTGTGGTGCAGGCAGAAGGAGCAGAGGTACCAAAGCAAAGCATTTACTTACAACAAATACAACTAAACATGTAGAGACGGGCAGAAGGTTCACCCACACACTAGCTACAAAGTAGAATGGACAAAGACTGACTGAACAGAAGGGAACTATATACTAACACAGATGAACAGATTAACAGGACACAGGTGAGTCAGATGATTAGGTGATGGCAGATAGTGTGCAGGTGGGAAAACATGAGGGAGTGGTGTAAATATGGAAAGTGTAGTGCATACGGTGAAACTAGGGATTGTGACACGATAAATGAAATTCGGTCACTTCAGAATCTCGCCGGAATTAGTAGGTCATTTTATACATTCCGGTACTAATGAATGTTATGGATTTGGACATACAACTCGGATCATGTACTGATTTTCGCCTTCTGGAAGTATAACTGGCACCATCTAGTTTGAAGGCAGTAGTTAACATTTTATTTCCCTGATTTCTTTAATTATTCAAAAAGAAATATATACGTATGTATGCCTGAATGGTTCAATCTAGTCTAGGGGCTCATAGTAGCAATCATTTCCTTAGAGGAAAATAAAAAAAAACTTTTCCTTTAGTTTGACTGTGTAAAGAGTAAAGCCATCGCTCATAGTGGTCCCTGGTGAGAACTGCCTATTTATACAGAGGAAATGAAGCACATGGATACAGAAGCAGAGAGCGAGAGAGAGAGAGACAGTGCAAGGGTCAAGGAGTTCATTTACAGGGAATAACACACAGTATTAACCCCTTCTGTGATCATGTAAAGAAACAGGAGGTGGGCATTTTGGGTAAGAGAGTTGTATGGGTGGAGAAGAGGGTGAATGGAGACAGTAGGGTTTAAATTTCCTCACCAAAAAAGGAGATTAACACTGGCGGAGTCTCGCTGTCAGTGCGGAGAGAAAAGAAAGAGTTGGCCACTTTTGGCTGAACTTCATTCCATTGTGTGGTTTCAGATTTTCCCAGAGCATATTTCCACCAGGGACATGGACAGACAGGGCAGTGCAAGGATTTGTAGTACTAAAATGTTTCATGTATAATGTTTGTTTGCTGTTAAAGTTTATGTTTTCTATTTGAATGTTATTTATTCCTGTGATGTAAAGTTGAATTTTCAGCATCATTACTCCAGTCTTCAGTGTCACATGATCCTTCAGAAATCAGTCTAATATCTTGATTTGATGCTCAAATAACATTTCTGATTATTTTCATTATCAATGTTAAAAACAGTTGTGCTGCTTAATATTTTTATGGAAACGGTGATATACTTTTTTTCAGGATTCTTTGATGAATAAAGTTTAAAAGACCAACATTTATTTGAGATATTATTAACTAATCTTACTGACCCCAAACTGTAGTGTGTATATGTTTATGTAACCCATAATGGTCGTAGAACTACTTCTAGTCACAATTAAAATGTTTTATGGCCTTGATAAAATGAGATCATGAAGTGACAGTTTGCATACAACTCAGCGAATCTTCTATGAGATCTTCTACCTGCAAATCTGATACGGGAAAGCTCTGGCACTGTGTTCCTTATGTTTATACTGAATAGATGGAAATCATCGCCACTCAGCAGAGACAGTCCACAATGCAAAATGCATGGGTGAAAAGCTGTTTAATAGGATTTATTGTTATCCCTATCAAATATCATCATATTTTTTGTGTAATGTTTTGTATTGCGATTTATATCACTCCCACTACAGTTTCGCAATGTATTGTATAGCATCCCCATATAAAAGAGAGAAGTTGAGCTTACATGTGAATAGATAATATACTATATTTATGAGCAGATTAACTTTATGGCCAAAGATTTCAAATCTGTCTACTAAAGCTATTTGCTGCTCAGTTGTTTGCCAATTAATCCTTTTCGTCAGCACTTATGAACAGTTCTTTAACTTCCATAATAAGTAGTGTACTGGACATCTGGAGGATGATCTGCCTCTTTATGAGATGGTGTCTTTCAAGTTTTATACACATCCGTGTAAAGCTTACATCAGAGTGTGAAGTGTTGTGAGTGTTTCCGTCTGCATTGGTTTACAAACGGCAAACTGCACTATGACAGTCAAAACACCACGAAGCTCCTTTTGCTAATATTTAGTGAAGCTGCCCAATTTAGACTGTCACTGTATAGAAAATGTCTGTTTACATGTTGTACAGGGACAAATTGTTGGACTTGTTGTCTTGAAATTCAACGTGGACAATGGTACAAATGGTACAATGGTACGATCCTGCAGAAACTATTTTAATATGGTGATTTGCTGTTCAAAAACATTTCCTATTATCATAATGTGACAATATTATCATAATATTTCCTATTATCATAAAGTTTTTATGGAAACTGTGATACATTTGTTTCAGGATTCTTCGATGAACAGAAAATTAAAAAGACCAGAATTTATTTAAAATATAATTATTTTGTAACATAAATGTCTTTACAGTCACTTTTGATAAATTAAATGCATCTATGCTTGAATAAAGTTATTCATTTTAAAAGAAATCTTTGAATGGTAGTGTAAGCATATGTGAAAATTGTATGATGTTAGATTTGCTAGAAGTTTTAAATGAATCAAGACTATATCAGAAATGCGCATTATAAGGTAAGCTACACTATATTATATAAAGGAAAAATATGCTTCTGTATAAAATGTTTTGCCAAAAAACTATGCAGCATAACATATCCATTTCTTTGAGAATAAGCAATCCCAAAATGCATTGCAACAAGCTCAGTGAAAGACACAGCATTTTTTATTTGTAAATATACTAACTTTTCTTTTGTACTGAAGATAATTTTTTTTTTAAATCTAAAATACTTTTATATGCTGAGGTATAAAGTAGCGTAGCAACATACTAACATCAGACAGGAACAAAGCTATAGTGTTTTTATTTAACTAATTTCCAATCTGTAATAATAACAGTTTTATAATGTCCTTCATATATAAGCATAAATATATACTGTATGCATAAATATCACAAACTTTAAGACAACATGTCATGCCAAACTACAGAAGCATAGGCTACATCATCTTATAGAGATGCTTTGAGATGCTAATCATTCTTAACTAGTGTCAACATGCAGCGTTGGAATCAGAAATGTTTGGTTAAACCAGAGTGAGGAGTGGGAAGTTTGTGCTAAGTGGTAATCTCCATATCCGGGTTCTACAACAGCCAGCTGATGTTATTGGTTTGCAGCTGCTCTGTCTGGAGAGGCACTAAGGTAGCTATAAACATGGACTAAAAGAGCTTAAAGAGGACAGCAGTTAAGCTGGGTTTATTGTGGTTGTAAGACAGACCCCTCGTGTCCATTAGCAACTGTATAAGTGACTCTAACAAAGACCAGAGGATGTACTTTTCCAGTCTTAAATTTCCAGTAATGGAGGTGTATTTCCTTCACGGGTGGAAGTCACTGGTGAATTGACTCTGCCCACTCTACCATGTAAAAGGCAATTTTAAAACAAAACATCTGTAATTTCCTGTATGCACTCAGTAGAGAATGTTTTTGTGTCTGTCTTGGTTGTATGAAGGTAATGAATGCCTAAAAGATTTTCATGCGCAGGGTAAGATTTGTGAAAGTGTACATAAGATTGCAAGCGTGAATTAAATTTTGATTTGCAGCATTTTACTGTTATTCGTAAGTGTAATTCATGTATTGTGAAACTGCAGTTTCATGCTACAGTAACTCAAGCTAAAAATGACCTGTATTCTTCTGACTTTCATTTTTCCGCACTTGTTGTATTGAACACAAAATAAGATATTCTAAAGAATGTTGGTAATCAAACAGTTGACGTATAGCCTTTGACTTCCATAGGGAAGAAAAACAATATGTCAATGGATACCGTCAACTGTTTGATTACCAACAATCTTCAAAATATCTTCATTTGTGTTCAACAGAAGAAAGAAACTCATACAGGTTTGAGAGTGAGTACTGTAAGTGATCACAAAATGTTCATTTTTAAGTCAAACCTCAGTAAACAACATGCTAGAATTTTATAGAACGATCATGATGTTTATACATTTTTACCCTTTGCGTGACTTTTAGTTTATATAGCAACTCTTAAAGGTGCATAGCGCAAGTGTCTGAGTTTTTGCAGAACTATGCCTCCCTCTGGCAACAAGCAAAACTGCAACCAGAGTGTGTTTTCTTTGTCTTAGGTGGAGTTTGCGTTGGGGTTTCTGGACTACAAGCCTCTCTTTGAATCCATCTTCTACTTTTGTCGCGCGAGTTGTCTTCGCTGATACGGAGAATTGCGGCGAATACAAACCTGCCAGACATAGCCAGGTGAGCGTGAACGCACATGACGTCACGCCCAGTCTCAAATTCCGACCCGAATCCCTCTTATTTATTTTACTGTACAGGATTATAGAGGCAATCACAGTGATCAGAGAAGGGCTCATTCAGCCCATCAGGCAATTGTTTATGCATGTATGGGTTGGAAAAATGGGTATTTTTAACATGAACTGTTGCGCAATGCACCTTTAAAAAGAAATAGAATTGTATAGACCGATCATGATGTTTATACATTTTTACCCTTTGCGTGAATTTTAGTTTATATAGCAACTCTTAACGTAGCATTTTAGATGTTTATCAAATTTAATTTTTTTTTATTTTGCATCATAATGTTGTGGTATACATATGGCTTTTGTCTTTAAAATTGTAGAATCAGAATCATCGTCTTAAGGCGAGACACGGCAGGCAAAAACATCGTTTTTTTTTCACTGGTCAATTTTGAGATTTTGGGATATTTGTCTTCAATAACGTCTTCTTTCAGACTTGTGGTGAAAAAAAGTCCAAAATACACATTTAGGTCTTGATTTTACTACGCGTTGTCCGTTTGCGTCTGTAGATTTCTCATAAATTCATCAAAAGTTGTAGTTATAAATCATCCCTCTGCTCCGCGATCGCGATCTGCACCCTGTCATCACACACACCGTTAGAAAGCTATCTCTCTCCTGTACAATACTGCCGGATCCAAATATGGTCATTTCCTTTTTATCAGCAACCAATCGTGAAAGTAAAAGGGGGGATTTTACTCTAAATGTGCAATCTCATTGGCTGATGCTAAATCTTTAAAGCCTGTTTTCTCAAAATGACTGTTCTCTCTCACTCCAAGTCCGAAATCTCCAGTTCAGTAGCACCTATATACACCAAACTTCCCAGTCTTGTACCTAGTTATATTATGCAGACATTTACAGAGGGATTTGTAAATATATTATTCCTAGCCTGATTTATATAGCATTTTAGTCCAAAAAACATGGCGAAAATCACCTTTTTAATGCTATTGGCAGTATATTCTGATTTACAGGATAACAAAAGTATATATCCATAAATCCCTCTGTAATTTTTTCCCCATCTAATATGTAAACACAATGAAAAAATAATCTTGAACCTGGCTTTGTCCAATACTCAGATTTCGTTTTTTAAAATATATGCAAAATAGCGCATATTTAATTAGACAATGCCTCATTTGCATATTTAAACATTAAATTACAGAAAACTTGTAATACATTTTTTTCTAATATTAATGTAGGTAATCAACTGGCAAAGTTTCATGGTGATATCTGATAGTTAAAAAAATTACCCTATTCACCTGTAGTGTCTCGCCTTAAGTCAGAATCCCGATTATAAAGTAAAATGCTAGTAGCATTTTAGAAACCGATCATGATATTTCTAGTTGTTTTGTCTCACCTTTGAGTTCAAATGTTAATGTATACACAGTGGCATTTAGTTGAAACACCCAAACTCATATTTTTTCACAAGCTTTTAAGAATGTATGGGTTTTCCCTGTGGCTGAGTGTCGTTTGCCAATGGGTATGAGTATACTTGCATATTTCCGCTGTTATTTAAACACAAGCGCTGGTGTGTATGTCAGTGTTATGATCTGAACCGAGTGGGGAACGTAGCCAAGGATATTGTGGGGAGGAAGAGAGCTGAAAATGACAAAAACACTGTTAGAGGCAAACCAACATACAGAGTCAAAACAGCTGAGAGGATGGTGTGGCTGATTGAGATGGGATTGTCCGAACCACAGATTGACGGCAATAGTTTATATCATCATCGACCGATCAGAACTGGCCTTTTTTTGGAATGATTTGACATGAGTCTCAGACCTCGTGGTCATCCTGCGCTGTGAGATTTGTAAGGTCACTTCTTTTAGTAAAGCCAGAGTAGTCACTGTCTGACCAAACGCCGCCATAAATTATCAGCTTCTGCGCGTGTATGTGCGGGAAAAGTGCATAACCTTGGGAAAAGTGTCTGATGTCATGAAGTGCAATCTTGAAATGCTCTTCAGTTATGTGAATTTACTGCCAGATGACTCGTCTAAACATGTTTCTAATAAACCATGACCTGCCACGATTGCCGTCGTAAAATATGTCATGTCACTTTGCCCCTCTTTCGAATGTGAAAAGGTTAGCGGTCCTCTATAAAACTTGTATGTCAGTCTCTTGTCCATTAGTAACCATAAAGAAAACTGAGACTAAAGGAATTGCATGAATGGCACTTTTTAACCTTCATAAATGATTTTATAAATGAAAAAGGTAAAATTGGAGACTTACACCCGCAAGCTGAACAAAATTATGTTTTTTTTTATCTTGGGTAAACTCATACTAACATAATTCACAGGTTTTTGATTATTGGTTTTAGTTTGTAAAGATTTATTGAGCATGTATATCTTATACAGCTTTCAATCAGCAATACAAAAGTGGCTCAAATATTTTTATATTATTGTACATATAAACAAAAAAAAAAGTAAAAAACAAACAGACAAAACGGAAGTAGAATACATTTTGTAGCTGGAAGAACAATTATAATTTATACAAAAAAAATGAAAATAAATAAATATTTATTGAGATACTGATTGCAAGACATCTATAAAGGGTTGCCAAATCTTATAGAAACTTGAGGGATTGTCCTTCAACAGATATCTAATTTTTTCCAAATGTAAGGTATTTGACATATCCCGAAGCCACATTTTGTCAGTGGGTATCATTGGCCCTTTCCATGACATCAAAAGTAACTTTTTTGCAGTAATAAGGGAGTAGGAAATGAACCGCTGCTGGGCTGAAGTCAGATTTCTGAAAGACTGTGATATGCCCAGGATAATCAACAACGGTTCAGGTGATAATGTACTCTTAAAAATTCTTGACAATACGTTAAATACATCAGACCATTAAGTGGCAACTTTAGGACAAGAAAAAAAAGCATGAAAAAGTGTTGCATTGAGGGACTGACATTTATCACATCTTGGTGAAGCATTTGGGAAGATGTTGTGGATCTTTACTTTTGAGAAATGAAGTCTATGTATAACTTTGAACTGTATAAGACAGTGTCTCGTGTTATTGGAGCAGGAGTGTATGTATTCCAGAGATTCTTCCCAGATGTCGTCAGGAATATGGATACCCATGTCCTTCTCCCAACTGTCTTTATATTTGTTGGACGAGGGGTTTGTAGTTTGTTATATATACTGGAGATAAATTTATCTTTATATGGGGGTATAGTGAAACATTCAACTAGCATGGATTGTGGTTGTGTCTCGAAACCTGGCATAAGTTTTCGGATATAGTCTCTGATCTGTAGGTATCTAAAGAAATTATTGCTATGTAGTTTGAACTTTGCCTGTAACTGTGCAAAAGAAGCAAATTTACCCTCAGCATACAGGTCACGAATACAACATAATCCTGATTTCCTCCAATCAGAAAACGTCAGATCTAAATTGGATGGGGTAAAGGATGGGTTTTTTGCAATTGGATAAAGAAAGGGGTAATGTTTTGTGGGTAAAGTGTAATTTAATTTGCTTCCATATACGAAATAAATTATGTATGATTGGATTTTGAACATTCTTTGATTTGTCAAGCGGTATTGGTGAAAGAACTAGGGCTGTGGGTAAATATGGATCACAGTCTTCCAATTCAATAGCTAACCAAGTGGGGAGTATTTTAGAGGTAATATTAAAGGAGTTTATGCTTTAAAAGGCGCACGCCCAATAATACATCATGAAATTTGGGAGGGCTAGTCCTCCATTCATTTTAGATTTAGTTAGATGTTTTTTGTTAATTCTTGGAGTCCTGTAATTCCACAGAAAGGGTTCAAAAATTGAATCGGTTTTCTTAAAAAAGGATTTTGTTAAGAAAACAGGAATATTTTGAAATAAGTATAGTATTTGTGGTAGAAAGATCATCTTAATGGCGTTTATCCTCCCCAGTAGTGATATTGGCAAGGTTTTCCAAAACTGAATTTTGTTTTTAAGTTGTTCCAATAGAGGTGGGAAGTTAGATTGTCTGAGATAGGAAAGTTGCTTTGTAACCTCTATGCCTAAGTATGTGAGTTTATCAGTGGTAACCGTAAAGGGGAATCTTGCCAACGTTGTTTGAGGGATGTCATGTACTGGCATTAGTAAGCTTTTGGTCCAGTTTATCCGATATCCTGAAAATTTCCCAAATATTTCAATTTTTTCAAGAATGGATGGGATACATAGAAGAGGTTTGGTAACATATAATAAAATATCATCTGCATATAGAGAAATTTTATTTGTTGTAGTCTTAGTCTGATAGCCATATATTTGAGGGTCTAAACGGATACTTTGTGCGAGTGGCTCAATAGCAAGAGCAAAAATTAGTGCTGATCCCTGCCGTGTTCCTCTAAACAAATTAAATGAGGAAGACAAGTTGCGGTTTGTATGAATTTGTGCTTTAGGGTTTGTATATAAGAGTCTTATCCATTTTATGAACCTCTTACCTAAATTAAATCTTTTAAGTACTTCGAACAGGTATTCCCACTCTATCTGATCAAACGCCTTTTCAGCGTCGAGAGTCAGTATGACTAGATCGTTGTGAGTTTTCCTGTCAGTATATAGAATATCGAACAGTCGTCTATTTGAGGATCTATTTGATATAAAGCCCGTTTGATCGTTGTGAACTATTGTATTCATTAGAGGGGTTAATCTATTGGCTAGGATTTTTGCATATATTTTATAATCTATGTTTAATAAAGAAATTGGACGGTATGAGCCTACATTTAGCTCGTCTTTACCTTTTTTATGAATAACAGTGATTGTAGCCTGAGTTAGTGTTGGTGGTAGGGTGCAGTCTAGTTGGGCTTGGTTGTACATTCTATGGAGAAATGGTGCAAAAATATTACTGAATTTTTTATAAAGTTCAACCGGTATACCATCGGGGCCGGGTGATTTTCCACTTTTAAGGGAGGCTATTGCCTTTTGTATTTCTGTGGGATGGATATCTGTGTTAAGCTTTTCCGAGTCTTCAGGTGGGATTCTTACGAAGTTACATTCGTCTAGAAATTTTATCATAGTATTGGGATCACTATTACATATTGAGGTGTACAAGTCTGAATAAAACTGTAAAAAACGTGCATTTATCTTCTTTGGGTTGAGTAGTATATGTCCCCTGTCATCTCTAATCTTTTGAATAGCTTGATCGGCTTCTATTTTCCTAAGTTGACGCGCGCTAATAATTTGTGAGGTTTCTCTCCAAATTCAAAGTGTTTTTGTTTAATGAATAAGAAAGCTGAGGTAATTTCCCTAGAGAGAAATTGAATGAGTGGATATTTCAGATTAGTTATTTCTCTATGCAAATCGGTAGTGGGGTTTAAAGCATTCTGTCGGTCCAATTGTCGTATCTGTTCTTCAAGATATTTATGTTGAGTTACTTCTTTTTTCTTTTTGGCCGCTTCATATGAGATTACGCATCCTCTTAGATAGGCTTTGAACACTTCCCATAAAGTGCATTGTGTGACTTCTGGGGTATCATTAATTTCAAAAAATAGTTTTATTTGAGCTTCAATGAATTCACAGAAATCTTTGTCTGTCAATAATTGAGGGTTTAATCTCCAAGATCTACTGGGTGGGTCCATACCTTCTTGATATAAATTGAATGTTAATGGGCTGTGGTCTGAAATAGATATGGTGTGATATTTTACATCGGTTGTGAATGGAACAAGTCGAGCGTCAATTCGAAAATTATCAATTCTGCTATAAGAGTTATGAACTGCCGAGAAAAAAGAATAATCCCTGCCAGATGGGTTGTTAAAGCGCCATAAATCTATCAAATTCATATTTTTAAGGAATGAATTTAAAAGAACACTTGAGTTATTTTGGTGTATTTTACGAGATGATGATCAATCAAGATATGGGTCTAAAGGTGTGTTAAAATCTCCTCCTATTATTAACATAGTCTGTGACAAATTGGGGAGTAAACTAAAGACTTTCTTAAAAAATGTAGGATTGTCCATATTGGGAGCATATATATTGACTAGAGTTAGGGATGTGTTGTATGTCTCCCGTGACAATGATATAACGACAATCTTTATCGGCTATGGTGGAGTTATGGATAAAGGGTACCCCTTTCTTTATTATAATGGCTGCTCCTCTTGCTTTTGTAGAAAAGGACGTGTGATATACTTCTTTTACCCAATTAGCTTTCAGTTTGTTATGAAAATTATTTTTTAAATGTGTCTCTTGTAAAAAAGTTATGTCTGAGTGTAGTGACTTTAAGCGATTCAAAACTTTACCTCTCTTCACCGGGTTGTTTGCACCACGTATATATTCCAGCTTGTAAATGTCAGTCCCCTTTTAACATTCAATGCGTCTGTCATATGTAATGGTAAGGAAAATTGGCATATAAATGGGATGGGAAATCGAGTATCTATATGCATTATGGTAAATTAAATCTGCTTCTATTGCTGCACAAAAGTTGTAATTCCTCATGATCGCGAACACAAACACACACATAGTAAACAACAAATAAATGAACAACATAAACTTAAATACCTTTGGCTAATCTATAGTAGCCGCAGGAAAACAGTTAGCGGGAAAAAGCCAAAAAACAAAAACTAAACTTCCCTGTATGAGTAACCTAGCTTATAAAGACTGTTACTCCTTTTCGGGGAGGCTCCTGAAGCCTAACTATAAAGTCATGGCCAATTGTAACACAGAAGGAAATATTTGTAGGTTAAGTTTGAATAATAAGAGAATAAGAAATGAATAAGACTTGGATGGTAATCATACGTTGTAAAGAGTTTGTAAACTTATCAATAAATTCTTATACATTAATCATACTGGATATCTCTAGAACAGAATTTAAAGGATGGTGGAGAAGCACTCACAGTTTGTAAGGGTCCCTATCGAGGTAGGGTATATGATGTATTATGAGTCTTTTAACTTCTTCCAGTTGATCCCGGTGGTGTTGCCGTGAGGCGCTCAGCATACTCCTCGGCCTTCTGCGGGTCTGTAAAGGATGACTGGGAGCCGTTATGAGTCACTAGGAATCTCGCTGGATAAAGCAAGCCATATTTGACGCCGGGTTGGTTGCGCAGTAATTGCCTGGTTCTGTTGAATTGTGCCCTTCGCTTTGCCACTGATGGAGGGTAGTCGGGGAAGATGCTTATGGCTTTACCTTGATACTGGAGATTTCTCATAGCGGCAGCTTTGCGGAGGATGTCTTCCAGGACGTGATAGTAATGAAGGCGTATCACGAAAGGACGCGGTGGGTCAGAGGGGCTCGAGCGTTGGCAAAGGGTTCTGTGGGCTCTGTCAATGAGCGGAGCCTCGTCCAGTGAGAGTACCTCTTTCAGCAAGTTGGCAATAAAGTCCCTCGATTTTATCGTTTCCACGCACTCCCGTACACCCGTAATTCTGATGTTGTTTCTACGAGATCTTCCTTCTACATCTTCATTCTTTTGTTTAAGACTGACAACTTTGGCATTGAGATTAATCATTAATTATTTGGTTACCTTATGGAGTTTAGTGTTCAGTTATTTACACTTACCATTCAAAAGTTTAGGGTCAGTAAGATTTTTTTTTGTTTTTGAAAGAAGTCTTACCAAGGCTGTATTAATGTATACAGTAAAACCAGTCATATTGTGTGAAATATTATTACAATTTAAAAGACCTGTTGTCTAAAAGGTTATTTATTGTTTTGATGGCAAAGCTGAATTAGTCTTCAGTGTCACATGGTCCTTCAGAAATCATTCTAATATGCTGATTTGCTGCTCAAGAAATATTTCTTATTGTTTATCAATATTGCTGCTTAATATTTTGTAGAAACTGATTCATAAAAAACCCTGAATTTTTTGTCACTTTTTATCAATTTAAAGGAGCCGTATGTAAGATTGTGGCCAAAACTGGTATTGCAAATTCAAATTACTGTAGAGCGGTAGCCTAGAAATCTAGACGCACCCTAGCGGCAGCAAAACATATTTTGCAGCAAAGTGTGGTGTAGCAACTCTCCGTTGGCATTCGAGCTGGAAAAACCAAACTCTGGTCAGGCCAATCACATCGTGTGTAGAGTTGGTGGGCGGGTTTAACATAATGACGGCAGAGTTGTGACGGTTCCGCGTGATTTCCATAGGTGATCTGTTACTTGAAAACAAAGAAGATGCTGCTGCCGAACAGCTGTCTTTCGAATCGGCTTTGGCCGCGACTCTGGATGACTTGGAGTTAAGAGAACGTCACTTAAGTCATTTTTAAAAAAAGAAGATGTGTTCGGAGTTTTTACGACCGGATACGCAAAAGTTTAATATAAGGCTTATCAACTAGCTCCGCTGGTGGGAAAACGCATGGGACTCACTCAGGAACAGCCGTCCGTTGCTCTGGTTGGTTGTAGCGCTGTCCTATTGCGTGCAGAGGGAATTTTAAAGACAACTGTTTATCCCGCCATTCGGATTGAGGTATGCCATTTGTGAGTTCCCAGACCTAACAACTAGATAGGTCTGGCTTGCCAGGCTAGTAGAGCGGTGTATCCTCTCCCCCTCCTACCTGACTCGAGGTTGCCAGATAGGCTGCAGGATCCAGCAGGAACGTAGGCTGCTACAAGAAGCTTTTTCTGTTAATTATGTTTATGCTTCAATTGAGAGATGTTTTGCAAAGTAATTATATATCGCAAAAATTTACTAATGGCGATTAGCCAAATATAATAGTAAAGATGTGCGCTTGTATGTGACAGTGCATTAGAACAGTAGCTGTTAGTCTAACTTGTAACGGTAGGTATCTGTCATTAACGTAAAAAAAAGTGAAAGCGACCAGCTGTATTTTTTAACTTACCCTGCAGTACACGTCCATAATGCTAAAATATGTGATGTGAAAGATTACATGTAGAATGTGGCTGTAGAACTTGCATGATAAACAATAATGGGCGTGCTAATGTGGTTGTTCTCCTCAGCGTTTCAGCATAATGACAGAGAAACGGGCTCTGACAATGCATTGCTAATGTTAGTAATGACGACTCGCCGTTTTTATTACCCAAACAATTCCTTACCTTTTCAATTCGATGACCCACCTCCTCCATATGAGCTAACGTAACGTTACTTTGCACGAACATGCATAACTTTGTTCGACTGTCATGAATATTTGAAATGTCCATTTACATCAAGTACAAGTTAGCCAAACATAGATGAATCTTAGTTACCTGTCCAGAAATTCTTCTCCATTTCCAGCCGTCTCCATCTTTCAAATGCATCTCCTATACAGATCCTTGTTTTATTTCGGACTTTGTCACGAAGTATTTCGGATTCATAACGGGGTTTTTTTGGTTTCATTTGGTTAGACATTTTTTTTTATCCGATTCCGACACGTTTGTAGCTGCAGCTGTGGTAACTAGAGCAGAGCTGGCAACCCGGATGCCGCAACACTACTGACTTCGTGATTGGTAGATAGGTGGAGGGTGGCGCATCAGACCAAAACACAACATGACAACATCAACATCAGTTGAGGGCTGCAACTTCACTTTTTAAATGACAATATCCTGGCCGGACTACTGTTGTCAGTGATTTAAGTATTTGAAATGAACATGATTTCTTAATGTCTAGTGACATATCAGGGCCATTTTATGATTAATTGAAATACATTTCTTACATACAGAATGTCAGTCAGTGCTTCAAGAACCACCACGCACAGACGTATGCAAGACATGGATTTCAGCTGTCGCATTCCTTGTGTCAAGCCACTCTTGAACAAGACACCGCGTCAGAAGCGTCTCACCTGGGCTAAAGACAAAAAGGACTGGGCTGCTGCTGAGTGGTCCAAAGTTATGTTCTCTGATGAAAGTAAATTTTGCATTTCCTTTGGAAATCAAGGTCCCAGAGTCTGAGTGCGTCGAGGCAGGAAGAGTTTCATGGCCTGCGAGGTCTACTGCACTTCGGAGAATCGGTCGACGATCCCGTTAACTGCTGGGCCGAAGAGACTTGTAGGGGAGAGCGGCGCGTAGAGAAACACGGCGCGCTTAGACTCCCTCATGTCCGCGAGCGTCAACCAGAGATGTCTTTCTGTGACGGTGAGCGAAGCCATGCATCTTCCGATCGCCTGGGCCGTGGATTTAGTAGCACGAAGAGAAAGGTCCGTCGCGCTCCTCAAATCCGTGACGGCGGCTGGGTTCCTGCCTTTCTCGTCCCACTCACGGAGGAGATCAGCTTGCAGGATTTGAAGCACAGCCATAGAGTGCAGGGCGGAGGCAGCTTGTCCGGCGGCTGAGAACGCGCGGCCGACGAGAGCTGACATGGTCCTGCAGGCTTTAGACGGGAGGGCAGACTCCGGAGAAGGCGAGAAAGAGGCTTGAGGGAGAGGATCCGGCGAGTGCTTCACAGCCGCATCAATCTCCTTTAATGCATCCTTGCTGAATAAAATTACGAATTGCTTTAAATATATTTTACTAACCCTAAACTTTTGAGCGGTAGTTTGTGTGAATTCATATTTTTAGTAATACATGACACATCTTATTTTTTATTCTAAATTAATCAAGGATGTTTTTTTATAGATACATAAAGTACAATCACTTAAAAATAAAATAGGGTGCTGACCTTGTCTTTTTGCGGCCAAGTTTGCATGTAAACTTGCAGACTTTAATATTCAACAATATTATTGATCTGACCGTACTGATGCTTTTGTATGAGAACTGAACTGAGCTGGATGATGACATAATTTTTTGCAAAACTGCTTCATAGATTAAATTTTATTAAATTAATTTATTAATTGATGATCTTTACAACAGAACTGAATCACACTGAACTGACTTCAACTAAACAACAGCCGAAATGCATAATTTTCCTGTTATCACTAAAGCTGCTTTGAAACAATCTGTATTGTAAAGCGCTATATAAATACATAATGGTGACTTGACAAACTGTACTTCCATAATGTTGCTCTGTTCCACAATTAAGTGAGTTGCCTTATATTTCACCCAGTACTGACCTGGGATTTGACCCTGATGTATATGACCTGTTTTATTTTCCAAGCTCAAACAGCACAGCCCGTTCTCATCCTTTGGCGTCATACATGTGATGCTTTGTACATTTCGTTGAAATCTTATGCACATGGCATCCTTTAGCATCAATATGAGACGCAGAAGCCAAGGCGTCATACAGGTGACGCTCGTCTAAATCCAACGCACATGGCATCGTTTAGCGTGAATATGAGACGCAGATCCCAAGGCGTCATAACCGTACCCTACCCCAGACCTAAACCTACCCATAACAGTGCATGTTATATTGACGCTAAAGGATGCCATGTGCGTAAGATTTCGACGAAATGTCATATGGCGTCACCTATATGACGCCAAAGGATGAGAATGTGTTAAACAGCACCAATTATGTGCATTCAGCATTCCTAAAGCTCTTAACCGCAAGCACTATCAAGAGAAACAAGAGGTGTTGCCTTCCGAATAATTGTTTCCTTGACCTGCTTTGCTGCCTGTCTTTAATGGAACTGATGGCATGTAAAAGCAGGGAGGTTGTGATTGCTCTACCTAAGATATCGGGCCACATTCCAGATTCTCCATATGACAAACAGATGCGTGAAATGCCGAAGTGAGAAAAAGCGTCTGTCTTTCAGCTGAGAACACTTGGAATAAATAAACACAAATGATTCGTCAGCCTCAAAGTGAATTTACTGGCTGAATTTACTTCAGCATGTTTTCTGCACTGCACAAAAAGGGATGTAAGAAAATAAGAATCGGTTATGAGAGGTTCATGCTTAAAACCAATGGGGGCTGAAAAATCTGGCAATGCAACAAGACTACAAAAGATCGCTTTAATCGTTTACTCACCTTCATGTCTTTCAAAACCCCTTATGATTTTCTTTCTTCCTTGAAACTCAAGTCGGGGTGGATTTTCAGGGAATTGTGACTCAGCTGTGTGAATCACCTTCTATTTTTGATGGAAATGACTCAAACATCCAGCGAAAACATCCATCTACTTTTGTGTCTCAAGGACGAAAGACAATCATGCTGGTTTGGAAGGAGTAAAAGCTAGCAAGTTGCTTTGCAACTACATGTCAACTAACGTTCATTAGAGTATTAACACTCTGCTTAATATCTGCTGACACTTTATTTTGATGCTTCCCAAACAGACATTCAACTGACTTTAACTTGGCAAGTACGTCAACTTAATCTACTGAACCGAACCTTAACACCTAACCCTAACCTAACAGTCTACTACAGTCCACTAATACTCTAATGACTGGTAGTTATGTAGTTGCAAAGTTACTTATAGTTAGCAGAATGTGTACTAAAGTTGACTATTGAATTAAAGTTTTCCTAAAAAATCAAGGTCATAAGTGTTGTTTGCTGTTAAGACATGTCCTCACTACTACTTAAAGGGTTAGTTCACCCAAAAATGAAAATTAAGTCATTAATTACTCACCCCCATGCTGTACCAACCCCGTAAGACCTTCGTTCATCTTCGGAACACAAATGAAGATATTTTTGATTAAATCTGAGAGGTGGATCACTGCTACATAGGCTGCCAGAGGGAATGAAACTTGACGGCCCAGAAAGTCATTAAAGAAAATGTTTAAATATTCCATGTGCCTACAGTGGCTCAACTATAAGTTTATCAAGCGACGAGACTACTTTTTTCCCGAAAAAAAAAACATAATAACGACTTTATTCGACTATTCCTTTTCATTCCTTGTGGGCCTGAGACGAGAGTTCAAGAGATTTCCACGACGCATGCGCGAGAACTGAACAAGAAGTATTAGAAGAAGAACGTTCTCTTCTCAGTTCTCGCGCATGCGTCGTGGAAATCTCTTGAACTCTCGTCTCAGGCCCACAAGGAAGAAAAGGAATAGTCGAATAAAGTCGTTATTATGTTTTTTTTTTCGGGAAAAAAGTATTCTCGTCGCTTGATAAACTTATAGTTGAGCCACTGTAGGCACATGGAATATTTAAACATTTTCTTTAATGACTTTCTGGGCCGTCAAGTTTCATTCCCTCTGGCAGCCTATGTAGCAGTGATCCACCTCTCAGATTTAATCAAAAATATCTTCATTTGTGTTCCGAAGATGAACGAAGGTCTTACGGGGTTGGTACAGCATGGGGGTGAGTAATTAATGACTTAATTTTCATTTTTGGGTGAACTAACCCTTTAATGAATGGCAGGTTTTGTTCAAACCACTTTATAAAGAAATTAAGTTAGTTTATTAAATTAAATGTTATACTATGGCAGATTAGAATCTGGAATCCCTTGCACTCAGATTTACTGCAATAGACCAACAAGTCATGGTGGGACTGACTGACGGATGGATGGACAGAAGAACAGATGGACTAAAAGTATTAATTTCTTAAAGGTGTAGTTGATTATGATTTCACTTTTCTAACTTTAGTTAGTGTGTAATGTTGCTGTTTGAGCATAAACAACATCTGCAAAGTTAAAACGCTCAAAGTACAAAGCAAAGGAAGATATTTGCTTTTAAAGAAATCATTTTTTAAGGACTACAACAAACTGCGGGTAGGGACTACACGACATTCCTCCCTCGTTGGTGACATCACTAACCCTAAAATTTACATAAACCCCGGAAACACGCAGTCCATGTTGAGAAGAGGAAGAGTTGTTGTAGTACAGAACATTTGTGAGTCTGCTCAAGCTGTCAAATCCGTCTTTTCACATGCAATACAATACGTAACACAAATGCAATAGCATGTCACTCTGTAGACATCTTACAACAGTTCCCACACGAGCGATTTTATAGATTATCATGACAGAATATGCTAATCAAAGACTTAACTCCACATCAGCAACATAAATTCACAACTAACCATTCAGAAATGTCCTGTTGCAGTCTACATGTTGTCACTTATTATTTAGTCTCCCCATCATTGTTAGACTCCGGTTTAAACATAAAAGGCGGAACAGTTTCTGACATTTTAGTGCTTGTCTGCGTGAGGTAATCGGAGCTGCTAACACACACATACACACACACACACATACGCGCGCGGTGTGTTCAAGTCATCTCGTAAAGATTTTATTTACGAGTTGAACTCGCATGAATGCCACCACAATGTCGTAATGTCATAGGCTAAATACGAGTGGGAAGCTCGAGATTTTCTTTAAGCCCCGATCTTTACGAGTTGTGGGCGTATCAGTGAGAAACATGGCTGAATACCACTATACTTAAAGGTATTTAGTAGTGATATTTTCAGGCTTTCTATTTCACAGCGAAGTAAGCTAATTGACTAAACAGAATATGATGTCATTATAGCCTAATATAACAATGTAAATATGTAACGATGACTGTTTGCAGTGGCTTCATTAATGTTAAAAACATAAAAAAGCATAGCACACCTTATGCACATTTCTTTGTTCTTCATTTTCCAGAACTAGAGTTTAAGAACCTTGCTGTATTTTTGTGTAATTAATTAAGAGAAAGTATGCCGCCATCTTACTCTGACGAAAGGGACTTGAACGCACCTGCAGTCGTAAACACCACTTCCCACCTCGTAAATACGAACTTCACTGGAGGAGTTGAAGGCACCAAATACACACAGGAGCTGTTGAAGTTCCGCCCTCTGTGCCGGAGCAGCAGCTCATTTGCATTTAAAGGGACACACAGAATTTCGTTTTGTGTGTGTCCCTCATTTTAAATCATCCTCAAAAAGGGACAATTTTAACATGCTGTAAAAAAATATCTGTGGGATATTTTGAGCTAAAACTTCACATACACATTGTACTATATATACATGAAGTACAAGCACTTAAAAGGTTTAGTTCTTTAATACATGGTATGCAAGTTATGCTTGTATGTATTTATCAAATACTTACAGGGATTTTGCTGGGGGTCATTTCATTTGAAATTATCCTAGCTATTGTAATGAGTTTTTGTACAAATGTTCTATAAAACATCTGCCAACGTTTAGCTTGACCCTCTCCTCTCTGTAGCATACTTCGAAAATGATCTTATTTTCTCTTTACTCTTGCTAACTATTTTACATCTAATTGCTCTTATATTCCTAGCAAAACCACACAAACCACATATTTGGTTGCAAAGTGGAGTTTAAATATCAAGAGAGAGAGAGAAAGAAAGACAAAGAGACTGTGCCTCGGTCCTTTCTGACACGTGTGTGCTGATGTTTTCGCGTGTGCCCTGTGTGGTGGGGGGTGGCTGCTGCTCAGCATCTTGTTTGTCAGGCGTGGCTGGGGAATAAAGTGGGCAGAGCTTTAGCATTCCCCACTGTAGAGGCAATTCACACAGCAGCCAGGAGTGACGCACATCGACTGCATTGGGGAGAGACAATCAAACTCACCGCATACAAGATGCCTGAAATAACACAACATGAATGTCAAACAGCAAATATCAAATCATACTTGGATTAGTAGATCAATTTTACTTTTTTTTTTATTTTTTATATTGCTTGGTTTTTATTTCAAAGACTAACTGATTGGCTTAAATTTTAAAAATGTGTCTATTTATTTTTCAATTTATTTCTCTATAAATGCATGTAATGGTTTATTTATTTGTCATTTATATTTATTGACTGATTGATTTGTCTATTTATTGATTTACTGGTTACACTTTATTTTACAGTACGTGTACTTACCCAAGAAATGCTGGTAATAAAAGCTAACTACATGGCTTAAGGTTAGGTTTAGGGGTAGGTTCAGGGTTAGTACCTATATTACAGTCTTTGTTACAACCCAGTTATTGTAATTGCTATAATGAATACATGTTTGTACATACAGAACAGGACTGTAAATTAAAGTGCTACCGATGTACTAGTGCATGATTTGCCAAAACTTTTTAAGTGAAGTAATTGGACTGAATGGAACTATACTGTCATGAATTTCTAAGATGAACCCAAACGCAGACGGTATGCGATACACAAAGTTTATTGTGGACAGAAAACAGGGAAAACAAAACCCACGAGGGGGAAACAACACTGGTAGGGAAAATAAAGACTAACAACACTAGAATAAGGCTACGTTTACACATAGCCGGGTATTTAGAGAAACGAATTGGCCACTTAGTTTTTAGAAATTATCGTTTTCTGTGATAAAAATGGGGTTTTCGTGTAAATGAGAGGCCAAACCGCAGGGAAATATCTGCGTTTTCCCTTCGTGTAAACGGGGCCTAAGACTGAACAGTTAACTAGACTATAAACTCACAGCAGATACAAGACTAAACAGCTCCTTGACAAAACTCTTAACAGGATACTCATGAGGGTGATTACAAAATGAACCGGCACAAGACAGCAAACACAAGGGGATTAAATAGGAGAGAAAATTATAAGGACAGCAGGTGATCCTAATAAAACAATGATGACTAACGAGGAGAACAAGGGGGTGGGGTTAAGTGACAAGACAAGCACAAAAAACATGGATCTGTCATGATCCTGCCTCAAAACTAGAGAAAATCAAGGACACAAGGGTAGAATCATGACAGAATCCCCCCCTTAAGGAGTGGCTTCCAGACGCTCCTCAAGGGGACATCAAACACGGGACATGACAGACTGAGACATTGACACAAACCAACAAACCATGACGAATAACAGCAAAGGCATACATGAAAAACCAATAACAGGGTTGGGATGACATATCAAAAATAATAAACATGGTAGGGGTGGCGGAGGACACTCAGAGTTTATGGAGGGTGGTCCAGGGTGGATAGGAGGACTGGGGTCTTAGGTTTGCGGGATGAAGGCTTAGGGCAAAGAATCCTGGCAGACTTGGTTGGGGATACATGAGGAAAGGTCTTGGGGGAAACAGTCCAGGGCTGAGAAGCGACGGGGGTGACCGGGGAGAAACACAGAGGGTTGGCAACTGGGGGGACCGGGGAGAACAGGCATCTTATGACGAGCTGAGACGGACTGCTTCAGCAGCTAAGTTGGCCGCAGCCCTCACTGCAGCCGACTCAGGAACAGCGTTCTCTGCTGCAGACTCAGGAACAGCGTTCTCTGCTGCAGACTCAGGAACAGCGTTCTCTGCTGCAGACTCAGGAACAGCTCTCTCTGCAGCAGACTCATGAACAGCTCTCTCTGCAGCAGACTCAGGAACAGCTCACTCTGCTGCAGACTCAGGAACAGCGTTCTCTGCTGCAGACTCAGAAACAACTCTCTCTGCTGCAGACTCAGGAACAGCTCTCTCTGCTGCAGACTCAGGAACAGAGTTCTCTGCTGCAAACTCAGGAACAGCTCTCTCTGCAGCAGACTCAGGAACAGCGTTCTCTGCTGCAGACTCAGGAACAGCGTTCTCTGCTGCAGACTCAGGAACAGCTGTCTCTGCAGCAGACTCAGGAACAGCTCTCTCTGCAGCAGACTCAGGAACAGCGTTCTCTGCTGCAGACTCAGGAACAGCTCTCTCTGCTGCAGACTCAGGAACAACTCTCTGCTGCAGACTCAGGAACAGCTCTCTCTGCTGCTGACTCAGGAACAGCTCTCTCTGCTGCTGACTCAGGAACAGCTCTCTCTGCTGCAGACTCAGGAACAGCTCTCTCTCCTGCAGACTCAGGAACAGCCCTCTCTGCTGCAGACTCAGGAACAGCTCTCTCTGCTGCAGACTCAGGAACAGCTCTCTCTGCAGCAGACTCAGGAACAGCTCTCTCTGCAGCAGACTCAGGAACAGCTCTCTCTGCTGCAGACTCAGGAACAGCTCTCTCTGCTGCAGACTCAGGAACAGCTCTCTCTGCAGCAGACTCAGGAACAGCTCTCTCTGCAGCAGACTCAGGAACAGCTCTCTCTGCAGCAGACTCAGGAACAGCTCTCTCTGCAGCAGACTCAGGAGCAGCTCTCTCTGCTGCAGACTCAGGAACAGCTCTCTCTGCAGCAGACTCAGGAACAGCTCTCTCTGCAGCAGACTCGGGAACAGCGTTCTCTGCTGCAGACTCAGGAACAGCTCTCTCTGCAGCAGACTCAGGAACAGCTCTCTCTGCAGCAGACTCAGGAACAGCTCTCTCTGCAGCAGACTCAGGAACAGCTCTCTCTGCTGCAGACTCGGGAACAGCTCTCTCTGCAGCAGACTCAGGAACAGCTTTCTCTGCTGCAGACTCAGGAACAGCTCTCTCTGCAGCAGACTCAGGAACAGCTCTCTCTGCAGCAGACTCAGGAACAGCTCTCTCTGCTGCAGACTCAGGAACAGCTCTCTCTGCAGCAGACTCAGGAACAGCTCTCTCTGCAGCAGACTCAGGAACAGCTCTCTCTGCTGCAGACTCAGGAACAGCTCTCTCTGCAGCAGACTCAGGAACAGTGTTCTCTGCTGCAGACTCAGGAACAGCTCTCTCTGCTGCAGACTCAGGAACAGCTCTCTCTGCAGCCGACTCAGGAACAGCTCTCTCTGCTGCAGACTCAGGAACAGCTCTCTCTGCAGCAGACTCAGGAACAGTGTTCTCTGCTGCAGACTCAGGAACAGTGTTCTCTGCTGCAGACTCAGGAACAGCTCTCTCTGCAGCAGACTCAGGAACAGCTCTCTCTGCAGCAGACTCAGGAACAGCTCTCTCTGCAGCAGACTCAGGAACAGCTCTCTCTGCAGCAGACTCAGGAACAGCTCTCTCTGCAGCAGACTCAGGAACAGCTCTCTCTGCTGCAGACTCAGGAACAGCTCTCTCTGCAGCCGACTCAGGAACAGCTCTCTCTGCAGCAGACTCAGGAACAGTGTTCTCTGCTGCAGACTCAGGAACAGCTCTCTCTGCAGCAGACTCAGGAACAGCGTTCTCTGCTGCAGACTCAGGAACAGCGTTCTCTGCTGCAGACTCAGGTACAGCGTTCTCTGCTGCAGACTCAGGAACAGCGCTAAGGACTGCAGGTGATCCTAATAAAACAATGATGACTAACAAGGAGAACAAGGGGGTCGGGTTAAGTGACAAGACAACACAAGCACACAAAACATGGATCTGTCATGATCCTTCCTCAAAAGTAGAGAAAATCAAGGACACAAGGGTAGAATCATGACATATACAAATTATCATTGTTTTCAAACAGGTTTCAAAAATTCCAACCCCATCTGTCTTTCATTGCTCTTAAAAATAGTTTGTGTTTTAGCTAGAATTTGATATCGAACCACTCAAACAATCTCCGCACTTTTCGAATTCTCTTTTAGCACACTTCATGGTCACAAATCTGGGAGAGCAGTATGGATAAAAATAATAAATTTGGACAGAATAATATTTTGAATTATTAACCACCTGTTAAATGTGTAAATCTTTCATGAACAGCTGCAAATTTGTAAAGCTCTGCATTTTTTTTAACTGCACAAAGCTGCTTCTGTTATCATTACTCTGAGCTCTGAAACTCAAGTCTCAGGTGGCTATTTTTAGCATGGAAAACCTCCCTAAAGTGTACAACACTTTTACGATTTTTCATTCATCTCCAACTTGTCAGCTTAAAGTGACCAACAGTTCCCATGACGTCATCTATGAAGGGCCAGCGGGTAGTGCGTGTCTGTAATGCCACCATTTTGCCAAGTAGTGTTGCGCTTTTGAAATGCGTCTCATCACATTGTTCCAGCCAGTTCTGCGGATATTCACATGTCATTCCTCATAGAACTGCTTACTTTGGATATAATTTCTGTGAAACATCCCTAAAGTTAGCATAAAACCCTAGCAGTGTAGCAGTAACTTATGCAGCAGTAAACACCCCTAACATTTTCATTTAATAATGTAAGAATCTGGAAAGTGATCTTTTATTATATGTTCCACATGAACTTCTTCTGGTCTTCTTAATTCCTGAAGAACACAGTGTAAGAAATATGAGTCAGCTTCATATCTAGTGGCAATATGTTCTGTATTTTTGCGATTAAGGGTTTGGACTTCGACACTTGGCGTCTATGCTTGAGAAGATCATAAACTGACCTTATAAATCAAAAGCTGTTAGTATAGGGGAAGTCATATAGCTTGAGTTTTATCCCAAGAATCCACCGTCATTTTAATACTATATATCATTTCCAGCTCCTAGGATCAAACGATTTTTAAAAAAAGCAATATTTTTTGCAAACATAAAGGAATCACAGGGGGATAAAAGTACAATGCTACCCCAACAGTCACTTTGTGCAAAAGCAAGAATATTATTATTTTTGTTTTGTTTTGAGGCTTTTATTGCCTTAAAGTTTATTAAATAACAGTCTGTTTAAAATTGACTTTGCTGTCCATCCATTTTCCTCAGTCCAGTGTTTTATAAGGAAACTAGTTAAATATAGCCTCTAGTTGGTTGAAAAGTATAGGATTGGAGAGGGACGGGATAGTTGAGATGTTTGTAGTGTGATTTAAGGTAGCTCTGAGATGACCTCAGATCAGTTTCTGTTTATTCTGGATCGTCTCATGGTGAGGGCTGGCGGCCACCCACATGTGTGACAGATTTAGTTTAAGCCTGTAGGAATCTCTCGAATATGAGGCGAGAAATGCCATTTCTAAAGGCCTGGTTCTCATCCTTGGCCAGATTTTCAATTAGACATGTACATTATTGACTGTGGCCGGACACTTTTCACCATTGCTGGTTGAAAAAAACTAAAAAAGAATATACCTTGAAAACTCTGATCTTCAAAAAACTTTTTTAAAATAGACTTTAGTCAAGGTAGACACCATGCATAATTTGTTTTTACAAATGAAAACAAGACTATGAAGGATTGATGTACAGTCTGTTGTACTGTCTTGAGGTCCTACACACTCTCACTGCAATTCACAACTATTTTACATTTTGGTGAATTGGTAGCTAATTCTAATGAATTTGTAAAATCTGGTTTGTACACTTTCATATGATCTCTGTTATGCCTCACAGAAGGTTAAGTTTAGGGATGAACCTTCTTGCTTCCTTCTGAAAAACAATTGTGCGCTTTCTTGCAAATCACATCGTACAAATTCATACGAAATTGTCACCAAATTTATGTTTTCTTATGAGAACGGGTTGTCATTTCATGTCCAATTTTCAAAACACATGGTTTTTAAAGGGTTGGTTCACCCAGAAATGAAAATGATCCTATAATTTACTCACCCTCAAGCCATCCTAGGTGTATATGCCTTTCTTCTTTCAGCCAAACACAATCGTTATATAAAAGTTATATATATATATATATATATATATATATATATATATATATATATATATATATATATATATATATATATATAAAGAAAATCTTGGCTCTTCCCAGCTTTATAGTGGGAGTGAATGGTACCACAGATTTTGAAGCCCAAAAAAGTGCATCCATCATAAAAGTAATCCATACGGCTCCAGTGGGTTAATAATGGCCTTCTATAGCAAAATGATACGTTTATGTAAAAAAAAAAAATATATATCGATATTCATTACTTTATAAACTATAATCACTGGCTTCTGGCAATGGCCGTATGCGAGTCTACTGCCGGCGGAAGAGTGACCTCTGACCTGACGTATGGCGTATTGACGAACGCAGAAGCTCAGAGGATAGAGCAAAACAAAACACCGGTCACGAATTAGAAGTCTAAACCGAGAATTTTTAAAAGGAAATGTCGGATGAGAATAATTGCCCAGCTAAATTTGTTTGAACCGCGAGAGGTGACTACTTTCACCTAAGCTTACGCTACGCCTGCATCATACGTCGGGTCAGAGGTCACGGCCGTTATTGGAAGCCAGTGATTATAGTAGGCTTGCCGCGATAGACGGTGTTGACGGTGTTACCGGTTTTAAGCGCCATCACCGGTGACATCACTTTCCCACCGTGACACCGCGATGTCTTGACTTTTTTAAAGTATTCGTTTTTGCTAAAATATTTATTTGAATTAAATAAAAATAATAATTATCAATTATTTAGTTCAGAAGAGAGCATACATTATAATTAAAAACTGAACTGCGCAGTGCGTGCCAAGAGCCAGTCATGATCAGCAAGCATCAGGAGTCAAAAAATAGCACGTGTGGAGATTTTATATTCGTCTCTTAGACCCCATTTACACCTGGTATTAAAATGAGATCTGTATCCAGATAAGTTATCCGGATAATAAGTGTTCTGATCTTACCTATTCCATTTACACCTGGCCACATAAATGTGTTTTTGCAAAACGGATATAAATCCGACTTCAACTCCCGCGCTGTGATTTAATGGATTGCACGCCACCGAAAGCAACAGAGGTGAGCTGCATTTTATTGATCATCAGCTCATTTCAAAATCAAAGACAGCAATAAGAAAAAGTGGCAACAGCCCTGGTAAGATAATTTCGTTTTTTTACTTGAAGATGATTGTGTGTTAAGCGTCTGTGTCTGTGACTTACTTTCACTTTTATTTGCGATGTTTGCACGTTGGCTTGATGAATAGACGCTCAGCTGCTCATCTGCAGTAATGCGTGTTGCAGTAGCGTCGTCATATCTGACATGAAATAGCCTATATAACACTCTCACACGTTTATTTTTTTTAGCATTTTTGGGAGGAGTAAAATATACATATGTGGTTTCAACAACCAGATTGCGTTTACACCTAGTAAAGATCCGAACACAATGCAGCCAGACTACCTCCAGATGTGGTCAGGCAGATCCGATCACAATCCGATCACAACGTATTTACACCTTGCATTAACATGCGTTTTTTATTATCTGGATAACTTATCTGGATACAGATCGCATTTTAATACCAGGTGTAAATGGGGTCTTATTTATTTGGTTTTATCTTATTTAAACTTTGTGTAATTTATTTAGGCCTATTTTATTTTCTTATTCGTTAATAAATGTTTTATGGTTCTTATTTGTTTGGGCCCAGTTTGCCGATTTTCACTTTTTTCAGCCTATGCATGGGGTTATTTTTATTCGTTCGTTATGCTAATAAAAGTTCTGTCTATAAATAAAAGTTTTATTATCAGCGAGTTGTTGTTTTTTTTGTCCATTCAAGCAATTGACGCTGAATTGCCAATTGACGCTTATTTCGAAAGTGAAAGTACAACGCGCACGCATTTAAAAGCTATTTAACTTCCCCGCCCCGCCCCCCACGGTGACACCGCGATTACCGGTGTTGTCACACGTCGATTAACCGGTGGGAAAATTTCCTCACCGCCGCAACCCTAGATTATAGTTAATAAAGGTATAAATATGGATATTTTTCTTACAAAAACGCATTGATTTGCTTCAGAAGGCCTTTATTACCCCCCTGGAGCCGTATGGAGCACTTTCATGATGGATGGATGTGCTTTTTTAGGCTTCAAAATCTCAGTTACCATTCACTCCCATTATAAAACTGGAAAGAGCCAGGACATTTGTTTTATATAACTCCGATTGTATTCGTCTGAAAGAAGAATGTCATATAAACCTAAGATGGATTGAGGGTGAGTAAATTCTGGGATAATTTTTGGGTGAAATAACCTTTCAAGAGTTTTTGGTCACCTAGAATTGTTTTGAAATGGCATATTTTCAGTGTTGTGCCATTTCAACAATTGACAGCAAAATTAAAAACATTACAAACCATTGAACGGACTGTCTGCAGTGTCTTTCACTTTCATTATCTAAAGAAAATAAAAAATGTAGCATCTGCTCTAACTAGGTCCTTAGTCACTAAAACTCTTTATTTTAGTCTTTTGCGGAATACAAATGGGATATTTTTTATATCTTCACAATGTTCTTCATTAAAGTCTGGATTTAGAGTTGGCTACTATCCCTAACCATTAACAGACCTGAGCATGCCACATGGAGAATGGCCTTTGGAGTGTGAAAAACTGACTAATGGACTGAAGAGTTTCCTGGACGTAGTGCAGTGATACGGACCACACTGTAAAAAAGAAATTCTGGCTTGACCCCCAGAGTCACATTTAGGCTCTCAGTGAATTATTTTCTGGAGTCCAGTTCCAAATTCCCACATTGGCTCCTAATATTTTACCATTGTTTATCAGAACTGAACTATAGCTGATCCCTTTTGAAGGGCATTCTAAATAAAGTCTTGGAAATGAATTAAAATAAAACTTTACTATTTGGCAGAGAGGTTTGGCAGAGAGGCTGGGATATTGTAGCTTTGTACTGGAACAAATCCATTAGAAAAGTTAGAAAAATAAGACGTTATGGTCTTAAAGGTGAATTTGTTCCTTTACAGATTCCTCGACATTCATTATGATGATTTTTTACGAAAAAAAACAACTAAACTAAACTGAAATGGCTTAAAAAGCTAATTTTCTGTCCTGTGTTGACACATTTTCTGTGTGATTAAGGAGTATGCTAGCATATGGATGACCTCAGCGCCAACAGACATTTACTCCACAACTGAGGGTTCTAAAAGTCGCAAACCTTTATGCTTTTCACATTTAAACCTCTTCATTCTTTTTCTCTCTACAGCCCATTTGACTTCAACTGAATTTCTTTTTACTCTTCATGCACAGTTGGTCAGTATACATCAATGCTCCATGGATTTAGCAATTGAGTATGTTCAGAATGGCCAACTGCTTCTCATATTGCAAATGCGTTTAGCTTGACCTTCCATTTCAATATTGACAAATGCAATAAAAAAAGTGTTATTAGCCGCTATTTTTTACTTCTTTTTGCTGCATTATTTACCAAAAGTTGAAGATTTTATTTCTGAGATGAAAACTGTTGAAGCAGCAGCTGCATACTGTTTTACAACATGCTAGTGTTCCATTTTCAATATAACCCTTGTTCTGAGAATGGCCAACTACTTCCAATAATGTAATTGCATGTGCTTGACTGTGCATACTGTTTCACATTCTATTTTTTTTGCATTGGATGGAAATAGTACAGTATGCACTAAGAAGTATGCTTGTGTTGCATTTCCAGTATAACCCTCATTTTGAGCTGTCTTGGAGTTTATATAGGTGCTGTAAACATATGTGAATGTGGATGTCATTTTTATGGGTTTTATCTGTTTCTCATTTGTCCGTATATGTTACTAGTGCACAGCATAAGACACAGTCCTCAGGCAAAGTGCACAATCCCCAGTTGTGCTGCCATTTTTCTGGCAGATCACTCAAGTAAATGTTGTGAAACTTTGTTCTAGGCTAGCTGCCCATTATTGGGTTTTTACTGGGGGTTATGGATTAAGGTCAAAAACTGTGGTTTTGCATTTGGACGGGCAGTCGGTGGGGTAGTTTAGTGATGAGTCGTGGCGGAGTGATCGTTTTTACTAGGATGGAATAGGGTCTGAATCGAGCTAACCCTCCCATGACGACTTATGAAACGGATCAAAGCGATGAGTCATTCATTTCCTCTCTTGATGATTTTTCACTCCCTCATTCCCAGTGGTGTGTTCTAGAAGTTTCGTAATATTAAAAGTCTGTTTGCTGGACCCGCTCAGTTTAAGAAGTATTTTGAATGCAGTATGCTGCATGTACTTAAGGTGTTCAGCAAAACAATGTATGACAATGTGCTTGGCCTGTACAATTGTATTGCTACAGAGATGCATGATACATCAACTCAGGCTGCCTGTTCAGAAGAATCTTGGGTAAGGCATGACAGACTGGGTAAGTTTCATATCTGAAGCTCTAAGCAGGGAAGGCATAAACCTTTTTTCTGTAAAACTGTGAGCATTTGTGCCAACAGAAACAGTCTGAAGTCTCCTGCCAGCAGAACAGTTTTATAGGCCTCATCTCTAGGTTAAAGTCTGTTGCTTGAGAGGACGTGGGAATTCACACATACATTTTTTTTCAGGTTGGTTTTGTACAGTTGTTGAAATGTAACTATAATGGGATGTATCATCACAGTGATATGACAACATTGTGATTAGTCTAGATCAGTAGTTCTCAGTTGGCTTTGTTTTAGAACCCAGATTTTACATTGGAAATCAAAGTGGCACAAAACAAAACCAAGATTGTTTAGCGTAAAGAAATTTTTTTTTAATATATATTATGAATTCCATAGACCCAACAATATGCGGAGTCATTAACATGGCATAGGCTAAGTAAGATTGTATCAATGTTTAAGATTCAGGGAAGAAGGAGGCGGCAACCGGCGGACATTTAACATTTTTAATAATAAAATAAAACAAATACAAAAACAAAAGTATACGCCAGCAGCCCCTCGCGGATGACTGCTGGCTACACAAAACAGAAACAAAACACAACATAAAATCAGGCCTGTTCCGCTCTTGATCTTCAGCGTCGTCGCTCCTCCTTATATACTACCGCTCCCCTCACAGGTGACGTTCATTATGACTCACGCCACTGGCCTCGCACTGTTCTCTCACGTCCCTCGGCCTCGGCCTACTCGCCACAAAGACATTTCGGTTTCTAATTGTCTCTTGAACGTATTATACTCTCAAAAGTCAATGATTTCCATTACACGAGAGTAGGTGTTAAAACTTATCCTGGCAAAGTGAACCCCTATTTAATTTAGTCTGGGTTATATTTTATTTTGAGTAGGTTTGCTCATGGTTTTAGAGGATAAGGGCATGTCAGATGAATTGACACCAAAAAATATAGAGATTGATTGGCGTTTGACATCAACAACAAGTATAAAGTATAGGAAGTGTTTTCTCCTCCCTTCTAGCCTATTTGATTTTTTTTCCATCAATGCATGATTATACATTTTTTTGCATTTTACTTTTCACATTTAGTATTTGTTTTTGGACTGTGTCTCACCAGTTAAAAACTGCTGGGTTAGTTTTGCTTCAGATTATACATACAGATCATACAAAGTAAACAAAAATATCCTTAAAATCAAACACTGAAATTAATTAGGACCTGCATATACTCTCTAGACCCTACAGTGTGCAAAATTACTGTGTAAGAAAATTTCAGTCTCTAAATGTCTATTTAAAAACTGAATCTGAACTCAAACTCAAGTTTTAATGTTCTCAGCAGTCAATAATTCAACATATTGTGGTCGGCTCAAACCATGCTTATCCTTGCTGAAGTGAACACATATTATTTTGTGCAGTCTAGGTCATATTTTATTTTAGTTTGCTTAGTTTTGTTTGTTTTCATGTCATGCAACCTGCCCTTTCTCCAATTTTCTATTTATTTAAGCCATTTATGCATATGGTTGTTGAATGTTATTATTCACATGTAGCAGCCATTTTAGGTCCCACCAGTTGAGAATATCCAATTAAACTGGTTTCAAAATAGTATTTATGTATTATTTGATTTTTACTAATAGTCAGTCTAAGCTCAAAGTGTACTTAAAATTAAGTCAGGCAATTTTTGGAGCAAACTAGCTTTGAAAGCATAAGATCCCACCCTCCCTTCAGAGCATCTCTAAAGCCACACCTCCTTCAAGACACATGAACACAGGAGCAGCTGTGAGCAAACAAAAGCGTCACGAGAAACAGAGTTAAACTACCAAATGTCTCAAAGCACATACCAATACAATATTAATGAACATAAACAACAAAGAGCTCTGGGGCCTCATTTATAAAACTGTGCGTAGAATCCTTACTAAAAGTCTACGTGCGTCCGAAAGCCAAAAATGGCGTACGCAAACAAATATTCAGACTTATAAAACCGTGCGTACGCCAGAACCTGCGCTGAATTCACTTTATAAATCCCAGTTAGCGGAAGATTGTGTGCTCATGCGTCTCCTCCCCGAAACAACCATATATGGAGCTTACAACGCCTAGTTTTACTATACATATCCTCATCTGCATATCATTTGCATATGATTATTCATCCACGTGATAACATGTTTAACGGTACAAGAGATTTGGAAAATATGAAATACGGATGTGCCGTCACATTAGTTACATTAATAAAAAATAATTCAGTAGCCTATCCTTGCCTTGTTTTTGAATAAATAAATCAAATAGTGTAAAATACATTTCAGAGAAAGTTTTTCTTAATCTTTTCCACTGGCCAAAGAGTATTTTTAATTGATTTATATTTTTAATGGAAACTGGTAGACCTTGTTGTGCATTATTTGCACAAAACTATTTTCTCAATCTCAATCTGCAATTATCATGATAAGCAATTATCTCTGTAGTTAAAACATCAAAACACAGCATGCCAGAGGAAAAGTGTTCGAAAGCATTGCATCCACAACAAATATTTATATTTATTGAATATAAAAAATGTTGTAACTTCTCAGTAATGATTTCATGTAATTTAAGTGTCTAACTCCATTAATCAGAATGGCATATTTAATCTAAATGTTTATATCAGAAGTAAAACATAGTTTAAATCATTCTTTTATTTATTTAAACTGTTATTGTGAACATGCACTGTATTTATGATTAGGACTTACCGGTATAATGAAGATTTACGGCTATATATGCATCAGTTTCACTAAACGGCCCAACGCGCTCGCTGGCGCGGACATTTAAGAAGTGATGGATGTTTGCTTCATGTGATAGGCTTGGTGAGTAAAATTATATTTGTATTATCTTTCTGTATATGTATCATTTTCTTTAGATTTTCTGTCTAAAAGTGACCAAAAAGACATTTAACTCCAGCTCACCATCGGTGTCGCCAAACGGCTCCGTCTCCAAAACGTTCGTACGCATGGTTCAGAGTTTGCGTGCAGGTGCGCAAATTTTCCCGTCAAGTTTGATTTTATAAATCACAACTTATGCGTCGGAAGTGGCGTACGCATCTTTCAGGGCCTGATTTGTGCGTACGCAACGGTTATAAATGAGGCCCCTGACCTGTACCATCTGACTGCTGCAGCTCATTTCGGTGTTGATAGTGTTTCCATTGAAACGCATAAATTAGAGTCACAAACCGCTCAGAGTATAACGTCATCTCTTCAAAACTGTAGTTATTGCGTGAACGCAGCATAAACTGGTTGTTTTGGTTCAGGAGGAACTGTAAAATGTGGCTGCTGTTTCTGTTGCGGTGCTCTGTGACTGACGTCTGTCTAACTCTGCATAGCATGAAACGCACTGATGACGTGTGATGTCTGTGTGAGCAGGTGTGCGGAGGTATGAAAATACATTATGCTGACAGGCAGGTAGGACATTGTATCACTGCATACGGACTAAATACAATGAGTGAACGAACATTTTATTGTCCTACACCTTCCATAGACCATATAAATACATTTAGACCACTTATAGTGATTGCTATCAGGAAGTGAAGAGACCTTTAACCAGTATAAAAAAAAATATTCTGGAACAAATCACATACCCTGCCTTAATGAAAGACATTAGAATAAAGTGTATGCGATATTGCTATTTTTGGATCATTGAGATACTATTATAGTTTTTTTTTGTTAACCATGTCAATTCACAAGTAATTACCATTACCGCTCTCTCAAACAAAATATCATATTATTCAGTGCTCTGGCCTTACATAGTCCCTGGAAGAAAAAAAGAACAATATTCAGCGCTTGTGTAGAAGCAGTGCATGGGAGCAGTGTTTGCCATTTAAACATTAGCACTGGCACCGTTTGAAAGGAATCCAATATTTGTTTAATCTGTTATGCTTTTTACAGTTACCTATCACTCTAGATATGCTTATTAGAACAGTTGGTTATCTAGATGTGGTCCTTATTTTGCATTTAGAGCGAGTGCTTGCTAAACAGAGCTGCAAAAATATGAATAATATCGGGCGGTGGGGGGTTGGGATAATAGATATGCTTGCTGAACAGAGCTGTAGAAATATGAAAAATATATTTTTTTGTTGTTGTTGTTTTTTCTGTTATCTGAAGAAATGAAATGCATCCACAATTGCTCGACAGATTTAATTTGAAGTAACAACATTCCAGGCACTTCTTGGCAACAAAGTTACATTCATTGCATAAATGAAATGTTTTTTTTAACAGCCCCCTTGAGGCAAAATTGACTGATTAAGATAGCAATGATATATTTTCTGTCTTTAAAATAAATTTCCTCTGTACTTTTTTCAATCTAGGTTAGGTGTTTCTTTTCTATATCTGTCATTTGCTCTAAAACAAGCATCCACACGAGAAGACGAGATGAGATCGTTGAGAGCAAGTGATTTTCCCAGGAGATACTAATCCAGACTTTGGTGTCCTTAAACTTTCTGTGCGCTAGCTACTAGAAATCCACATTCATAAACTTTTGAAAAAAGCAGAACGAAAGAAACCAGAAAAATGACACTCTCTTGCCAGAGGAGAAACCACACACAAGTTCTGCTTCATGCTGGAATTTAAACATACCTTGGCAGAACAGTTGCTAATAGAGCCCCCCCCCCCCCCCCCCCCCGAGACATAGCGGCCCCCTCTGTTCTGGCTTTGCACTCTTCACCGTACTCGAGAGACGCCAGTGTAAGCGCACATAAATACGACAGCCCTCTGATTGCGGCTTGGGCCCACCGTTGAGCTGAAACATGTTGTGTAGCTAATCCTCCTCTCTGAGTTATAGCGCTGGCATGCTTGTGTTATTAGCTAGGCCTGATGACAGCTGGGAATGTGACAGGATTTCAGGTTAATGTTCCAGGCGCCCATGTCACGTCGCTGGGATGGTGAGCGTCGTTGAATGATAAAGGACTGGGAGATGCGACTCAGCGAGTCGTCACTGGCTGTTTTTGGCACATATCTGTCAGCTTTCATGTTGCTGCCGCTCGCTGGCACAGTTGTGGAGAACAGGAGATAAATTTGCTGATTTGTGTGGAAGCGTATGAGATTAATTTTTGACACCTTCTCTATCATCTATCACCTTGTGAAGGTGAAAAAAAGAATGTTTGCACAGCAGGAAAATTTGTAATTTTTTAAGAAAAATATTAACAGTAAAAAACTGTAAAATGTTTTGATTATATGTAATTTTCTGAAAAATACTGTTAAATTCATGGTTTTTGGAAGTAAACATGATTATTATATAATGTACAGTGAGAAACATTTACACTGCAGAACATGATTTTCTTACTTGGTTTTCCTTTACAAATATCGAAACATTTTTTAAATCAAGATACGTTTACTTGAAGTCAAACGACTTACGATATTAGGTGTTGTTAACTGAAAAATAAATGTAAAAATTAAGTGAGTTAATGCTTCAAATAAATTTTTTTAAATAAAAAAATCTGCCAGTGGGGTCAGAAAAATAATCTTGTTTTCCCTTTGAATTAATTTTATTTTTCTGACCCCACTGGCATTTAAAAAAAATTTTTATGCATAAACTCATTTAATTTTGATGATTTCTCTTTTCAGAAAACAAGACTTAATATCTTAATAAAGTCATTTTACTTCTCAAGTAAATGAAGTAAGCGTAGCTAGATTGAAGAATGTAGATATTTGTAATGGAAAACCACACAAATACTGAGGGAGAATTTTTTTTTTTTTACAGTTTACAGAAAACGGCAGTCACATAATTCCCTGCATTAAACATCAAATATGAGTATATTTTACAGCAATAATTTGTTTCTTTTAATTTTTGTTATTGAGAAAGTACATTACAGTGTTTTGTGTTACATTCCCTGTTATTTATTTAATTCTGATCACATTATTCTATTGTGTTTTACCCTGATGTTTTGTCTTTGTGTGTCTATATATGGGTATTGGTTATGTTTTATGTCTCTCTGTTGTACTACCTGTATTATTAAGGTGGGTATTAGTAAATTTTTATGTATAAAGCAGAATTTGGTTGTTCGGTTAACTTGGTATATTAATGTTACATGATATAAGTTATATCATATACATGCACCAATATGCTATCCCGTAATATTTCTAATTGTACAATTGTCACAGAAGCATAGTTATGGTGAATATCTGACTACTACAGCTGATAATTAATTGTAAAGTTATTGAAGGTAAAAATATAGATAGCTTCATTTAGCTTTTTCTCTGCAATAGAAAGCCTAATTTTCATCAGTGTGTCATTAGCACATGTTTGTGCTTCAAATATAAATACAGTATGTATGCCACAGGACTATTCCAGCAAAGACAGAACCTGATTAAACTAGCAAATAAGAGGATAGTTTTTAGTCTAACTGCACACAAACGTGGTGTGACTGTTTAGTGAATTTACCCTATTACTGTTGTAACTTATAGTGCTTTGACAAAAATATTGTGTATTCTAAGTTAATTCATTTTTTATTTTAACTGTCAAGACAAGTGACAAGTCAAGTCCCCTTTATTTATAGTGTTTTAAAAAAGACTTGGACACAATGACGATGTCAGAGTTTGAAGAATAACAAATTGGTTAGTTAATTAAATGAAGCAGCATGAACACTATCCAATGTAAGAACTGAAGAGATGGATAATTAACAACAATGGAGTCTTTGAAGATGTTAACTGGTTTTGTCTTACAGGAAATCCGGGCGCACACTTGGATGACTTGGAATCAACTTGGAACGAGGTAACAGCGTGGAAGAAGATAACTGAAGCTTACGGTAGGATATTCCCTGGTAAGTTTCTAGGTAAGAGAGTCTGTGTTCTGATGAGAATGAGATGAGGCCAGACAACTTGTGATGGTATGCGTGCGTGCGTGCGTGCGTGCGTGCGTGTGTGTGTGTGTGTGTGTGTGTGTGTGTGATGAGTGGCAGCTGTGATTAGTTAGTACTCTGGTGACTGTGAAGACTGAGTGAGAGAGGGAGAGCCTGGCGTGATCGTGACAATACAATACAGATTGTTTCAAAGCGGCTTTACAGTGATAAACAGGAAAATAATGATCAACTATGGCAGCCATTATAGTTTCTAAATGTTTTTAGGGTGCTATTTTTCATGGCAAATACCATAGTGTGTTTTATAGAAATGAATGTTGTTTGTGTGCACTATATAATGATCATGGCACCAGTTATTCATAAAGCGATGGAGTAAAGCATCATAAAAAGTCGCACACTATACATAGTATGTGCGGTATAGACTACTTCAGCATTTCAGCATGAAACTGAAGTTGCGATGTTTTCTTCTCTATTGTGATGTACATCTGAGTGAAACTGCTTCTTGAACAAGAAAAATGTAGGGCGGGTCTTGATTTTATCCATCAGGAATTGAGTGGATTGTTGGATGGTTCTGGTTTGCTATTGGTCGATCTCATGTGAGTGACAGGTTGCCACACCAGTAAACGTCATCAGAGACAAGAGAAGTCACTGCAAGAGGGAGGGAAGTTATGTTTAAAGATTATGAGGGCACATGAAGTGCACAGATAAATAATTTATAATAAATATTGTAATATTCCATTAAAAAAAGGAATTGCCAATTTTGATTTCATGGTGGCTTTAACAGGCAATTCACATGTTTGTATCATTGTCGTGGTGTGATGTTGTACTATTAAGCAGATTGCAAGATGATGAGTTGCTTGAATTAATTGTTTGTCTCATTTGCATGACTTATGTAATGAATTGGGTGCTTAAACAGCGCAGCCAGTGCAATTAAATGACTATCACTCTTAGCGCAATTCACTCTTAGTGTTACTATAAATTTTTGGATGGGTATTTAAATCACTTGTATGTAACAGAACCCTGAGTTTTAAAGTGAAGTCCTTAGTCTCTTAGTCATCTTCATCTGAACGTTCAGAAAAATAAATTCTTTCTGTCAGTGAAAAGAAAGGGAATTCATCCAGTCTAAACATCTGTCTTGGTGTGGGTGATAAATTCAGAGCGGTGTAACTGCCCCTCAGTTAAATAACTGACGTGGGCCAACTTTTCCAGACAAAAACACCCCGAGCAACCGTAGATATGGAATAAAGATAGTAGCCATCTGGATAGTGTTCAGAAATTCTAATGTGTAACCAGCAAAACTTCCCAAACCAAACACAAATCTTTAGGAGTGTCAGACACGAATCAGTTCATTATCTCAGCTCTTGAGTTCATACTTATCTACTGGTCTTCCACAAATAGAGCTTAATGAAGCATTTTTTTAATGAATATATTTGAACCTGATCAGCATATGTGGAATACATTTAGGCACGTTTACACCACTGTCTGACCTAAAACTCGTTTCCTCCAAAGAGAAGCTCCAGCGTGTAAGGTCTCGGTCGTTCTAACACCAATGGGCGTCCTTGTGATGGATGCCAAACATTTGGAGTGGTTTAACCATCCCGGCTAGAATAACTAATGCTATGCCTATCCGATTCTAACAGAGTGTTTTGGATAGGCTTTATTCCAGATAAGCAGCCAAGATAATGGAACATGTGGCTCAGCTCCAGTATGGGCAGGCTTGAAAAATCTGTTATGAGCTGAGAGACTCTATGAAATTATTATAAAAATTGAAATAAATGCATACTCTATCTGATTTTGGGAAAAGGAAATGTAATGTACAGATGTTCTGATTAAAACAAACATTTGTGGTAGTAATTTAATGATACTAAAAAAAATCATGTTTAAATTGTAATAAACCTTTTGTTTTGTACTGTTAACAAAAAAAAAGTAATATAATATATTATTATATTATACTCCCTTTATATACATATATTATTATTTATAATTAAATACAACATATTTCATATATACGCATATGTATTTAAGATATGTTCATTTTATTTTTCTGGAAAAAATATTTGTACATTTTTTGCTGTTAACAAAAGCTAAAATATATATTTATGTATTAACTATTTATATTATCATATTCATTTTATATTCTATTATACTCTCTCTATACACACATATTATGTGTATATTATATATAATATATTACATATATGTAATTTAATATTTGTTTATTTTTATGATTTTTTTGTGCTGTTAACAAAAAGATAAGTAAAGGTTAAAGTATTATATTATATCAATTATATTATATTATACAATTATTTTAATATTTGTTTCTATTTCAGTTTATGAATATAAAAATGTACTTGTTGTTGTAACAGTTTGACTCTGTTTCTCCCTTTTTTCTAGTATTTTGGTTTAGTCCTGTTCCTCGTTCAGTTTTCCCGCTCCTCGTTTGTCTCCAGTTGTCTCACCTGTGTTTAGTTAATTATCTTCATCTGTATCACCTGTCTTCAAATCATCTTGCTCATCAGTCTCTGTATTTATTATCCCTCAGTTCATGCAGTCTTTGCCCGTTCTCATTTGTATTATAACGTGTTATGGCTCCTGAGT
Organism: Siphateles boraxobius; assembly: GCF_051911475.1. Classification (NCBI taxonomy): domain Eukaryota; kingdom Metazoa; phylum Chordata; class Actinopteri; order Cypriniformes; family Leuciscidae; genus Siphateles; species Siphateles boraxobius. The sequence goes on along the minus strand of NW_027508833.1, from coordinate 20,047,144 downwards.
TTCTTTTCATAAAAATTCTGTTTCCTGTTCCTCATCGTCTTCCTCGTGATTCCTCAAAAATGCTGTTAACTAAAAACAGTATTTTTATGTTTTATATAAAATCGTATATAATTACTATATTATATTCCCCATAACGTCCTGGTTGCGTATGCAACCCACCGTTCCCTGAAGGAGGGAACGGAGGACGTAGTCGACGCGACTGAAATGGGATCACGCTAGGGAGCCTATCGTCTTCGAGTATTATTGAACGAGCCAATACACATTGGCGTGCGAGATTTGCATCTCACACTCCGCCCCGCAGCGCGGGTATAAATACGGAAGTGGATGCACGCACCATTTGCTTTTCGCTGAGGAGCCGAGCGTAACTCGGAGTCAGCGGTGGTCCAGCGGTAGTGGCAAGGGGACTACGTCCTCCGTTCCCTCCTTCAGGGAACGGTGGGTTGCATACGCAACCAGGACGTTCCCTTTCAGTCGATAACGTCGGACGTAGTCGACGCGACTGAAATGGGATCAACCATTGAACACGCCACTAACGCTGCCACCTTCCAGTGCCTAGACAAAAGCCTTCTGATCCTCCCGACGTTCTAGCGGAAAAGGACAGGGCTTAGGCCAGGAAGTCGCTGCTGTTCCACAAGACCCACTCAGTTAGACTTGGTAACACTGGGAAAGCGTGCCCAACATTGGAAGGAAGGGACGCTGCGGAGCCCAACCAACCCGAAAGGGGGGGGGAAATACACATATGAACTGGGCGGAGAGCCGGGCAGTATGACATATGGAATGTCACTGGGGGGGCTCCAGCCTAGAGAGGGGGGAGACACACCAATTTACAGTGACGGCAGGACTCTGCCAAGGGAAAGACACGGGCTCACCTTGGGGAGCCGTATCGTGGAAGAATACACATATGGGGTCGCCGTAGGGACCGCAACATATGGACCCAGCCTAACACAGGTTCCACACTGCATACGAGTGGTAGGCCTAACACCAGACGTTCCGCCACGTCCGACGTTGGGGGGGGTACGGAGGAGCTCAACAGGTTCCGGACAAGGGAATTCCACCGAAGCGAAATGGCTCACGTATCCGGTCCGTAAGAGGGGAATGGCGCAGCAAGCCGACACTGAACCGGGGCTCACGGTGTTACTGGCTTCTATGAGAAGAGAGCACACGGGAAGCAACCGGCTCGACACGTAGGCTATAGAATCTAGCAAACGTATTAGGTGTCGCCCAGCCCGCAGCTCTACAGACATCTGTCAGCGAGGCACCCTGCGCCAACGCCCAAGAAGCGGCAACACTCCTTGTGGAGTGAGCTCGCAGTCCGGGGGGACAGGGTTCACCTTGGGACTCATACGCCAAGATGATGGCATCCACTATCCAGTGGGCCAACCTCTGCTTGGAGACAGCCTTTCCCTTCCGCTGTCCTCCATAACAGACGAAGAGCTGCTCTGAGGTCCTAAAGCTTTGCGTTCTGTCCACGTACAAGCGCAGGGCGCGAACGGGGCAGAGAAAAGCCAGGGCTGGGTCTGCCTCCTCCGGGGGCAGCGCTTGCAGGTTCACCACCTGGTCCCGAAAGGGGGTGGTAGGAACCTTGGGCACATATCCAGGCCGGGGTCTCAGGATAACGTGAGAGTTAGCCGGCCCGAATTCCAGGCACGATTCGCTGACCGAAAATGCGTGCAGGTCCCCTACCCTCTTGATGGAGGCCAAAGCAAGTAGGAGAACTGTCTTTTGGGACAGAATTTTTAACTCTGCTACCTGCAAAGGCTCGAAGGGCGGTCTCTGCAGTGCGGTTAGCACCAGAGATAAGTCCCAAGAGGGTATAGAGGGGGGGCGAGGCGGATTCAACCTCCTCGCTCCCCTCAGGAACCTGACGATCAAGTCATGCTTCCCCAGGGATTTCCCGTCTACTGCATCGTGATGTGCGGCAATAGCGGCGACATACACTTTGAGGGTGGAGGGGGACAGCCGACGCTCCAAAGCCTCTTGCAGGAAAGAAAGCACGGAAATGACCGAACACCTTCGGGGGTCTTCTCCTTGAGAAGCACACCACTCAACGAACAGTTTCCACTTCAGGGAGTAAGCAAGCCTCGTAGAGGGGGCTCTCGCTGACGTGATGGTATCTACGACTGCCTGTGGTAGACTACCTAAAACCTCTGCGTCCCGTCCAGGGACCACACATGGAGTCTCCAATAGTCTGGACGCGGGTGCCATATGGTGCCCCGTCCCTGAGAGAGTAGGTCCTCTCTCAGAGGAATAGGCCAGGGAGGAGCTGTCGAGAGGAGAAAAAGTTCGGGGAACCAGGTTCGGTTGGGCCAATAAGGGGCAACTAGCAAAACCTGCTCCTCTTCCTCCCTGACTTTGCACAGTAGTTGTGCAATAAGGCTCACTGGGGGAAACGCATACTTGCGGAGGCCCCGGGGCCAGCTGTGAGCCAGTGCATCTGTTTCGAGGGAATAAAACAACTGGCAATGGGACGAGTCCGGAGAGGCAAACAGATCTATCTGTGCGGCCCCGAAGTGGTCCCATATCAGCTGGACCGCCTGGGGATGGAGCCGCCATTCTCCCGAGGCCACAATCTGTCGTGAGAGCTCGTCGGCGGCACGATTGAGCAGGCCAGGGATGTGAACGGCACGAAGCGACCTCAGATGCTTCTGACCCCATAGGAGGAGGTGGCGGGCGAGTTGTGACATGCGGCGGGAACGTAGACCACCTTGGCGGTTGATGTACGCAACGGCCGCAGTGCTGTCCGTCCGGACCAGTACGTGCTTGCCGAGCAGCGTCGTCCTGAGGCGTCTAAAAGCAAGGAGTACTGCTAACAACTCGAGGCAGTTGATGTGCCAATGCAGGTGGGACCCCGTCCAGGTGCCAGCTACTGCATGCCCGTTGTACGTGGCCCCCCAGCCAGTGTTGGAGGCGTCTGTGAAGACCACAGCATGCCTGGACACTTGTTCCAGGGACACGCCGGCCCGGAGAAACGAAAGGTCCGACCACGGGCTGAAGGTTTGGAGGCAGGCCGCGGTGATTCTCACAGGGAGCGTGCCTCTCCGCCACGCCCACCTCGGGACTCGGTCGCGAAGCCAGTGCTGGAGTGGTCTCATATGAAGCAGGCCGAGCGGCGTAACTGCGGCTGCGGCTGCCATATGCCCCAGGAGCCTCTGAAACTGTTTCAGAAAAACCACTGTTCTGCCCTTGATAAAATTCAGGCAGTTCAGCACCGACCGGGCGCGATCCTCTGTGAGGCGCGCCGTGTGTTGGACCGAGTCCAGCTCCAAACCGAGAAAAGAGATCCTCTGCACAGGGGCGAGTTTGCTCTTCTCCCAGTTGACCTGAAGACCCAGCTGGCTGATGTGCTGGAGCAGCAAATCCCTGTGTTCGCATAACAGCTCCCGAGACTGAGCTAGTATCAGCCAGTCGTCGAGATAGTTGAGAACGCGAACGCCCTGCTCTCTCATGGGAGCGAGGGCTGCCTCCGTAACTTTCGTAAAGACACGGGGTGACAGGGCCAGCCCGAAGGGTAAGACTTTGTACTGATACGCCTGACCCTCGAACGCGAAACGCAGGAATGGCCTGTGTCGCGGCAGGATGGAGACATGAAAGTACGCGTCCTTCAGGTCGATCGCTGCAAACCAATCCTGGGGACGGACACATTGGAAGATGCGTTTCTGCGTCAGCATTCTGAACGGGAGCTTGTGAAGGGCCCGATTCAGGACTCGCAGGTCCAGGATTGGTCGTAACCCACCCCCTTTCTTGGGTATAATGAAGTACGGGCTGTAAAAGCCGGCCTTCATATCGGCTACCGACACCGGCTCTATCGCGTCCTTCGCCAGCAGGACCGCGATCTCCGCGCGCATGACAGGAGCAGATTCGCTCGACACTGAAGTGTGGCGAATGCCACTGTACCTGGGCGGACTCCGGCGGAACTGAATCGTGTAGCCGAGCCTGATGGTACGGAGGAGCCAGCCGGACGGGTTGGAGAGCACTTTCCAGGCCTCGACGAACCGAACCAGGGGGACCAAGGGTAACACAGGCATACCCGGGGTGGGGCAGCGCGGTGGAGGGCAGGGACCCGGCTCGGAAGGCCCGTGGGCGGCCCGAAGCGGGGTCTGAGTGAGCCGTGCTGCACTTACCTGTCTCCACGGGGCAACAGAGGACGGGAGAGAAGGCGGATGACCGGGTCCTCGACCGCCTCGTGTTGCGGGCTGGCGAACAAGAGGGGGCTGGGGGGAGCAAGGCTGTTCCACAGGGTCGCAAGCCGCCAGCCTCGCCCTCTTGGGACCCAGGGACGGAGAAATTCGCTCTTCTGACAATTGGGGTACCACTGGACTCCGGAGAACCAATGGTGGAACGGTAACCATCTGAAGAGCTAGTCCCCCCATCCCTGGGTGGCCTGTCTCAGGAACGTTTCTGACACTCGCCCCCTGGCTGGGCGGTGACTGAGACAGACTGGGCGGCCTGCCTGCTGCTGGTTCTACGCTGGGGCCTGGGTGAAGGCTGTTGCGGAGACCCCGCGGAACCGGAGGCAGCGGCAGGGGGGCGCCCTCGGCGACGAACGGGCGGAGGGACTATCTCCGGCGGCAGGGTGGAGGCAACAGCGGGCCGCCGGGATAGGGTTTGTCGGGGAGCCTCCGTCCGAACCTGGGTGGCAGAGAACTGTTGGGCGCAGCTCTCCGCCACGTCGCCGAACAACCCAATCTGGGAAATTGGGGAGTCCAGGAACCGAACCTTGTCCGCATCCGCCATCTCAACCAGGCTGAGCCAACGATGGCGTTCCTGGACCACCAAAGTGGACATCGCTAGACCGACCGCACACGCCGCGACACTTGTACCCCGGAGGGCGAGGTCAGTGGCGGTGCGGAGCTCACTCACGAGCGCCCGGTCCAAACTACCCTCGTGCATGTCCATGAGTGTCTTGGCCTGGTAGACCTGCAACAACGCCAAGGCATGCAAAGAGGAAGCGGCTTGCCCGCAAGCTCTGTAAGCTCTGACCGCCAATCCTGACGCGAACTCACAGGCCCGCGAGGGGAAACAAGGATCCCCCACCCAGGACGCAGCGGCCGTTGGACATAAAAGAGTCGCAACAGACCGCTCCACTGGAGGGATAGCCTCATAACCCTTCACCGCTCCTCCGACAAGGGTAGTGAGGGAGGAAGAACTACTCAAGTCGTTTTCAGCAGTAAAAGGTGCCGTCCACGACCAAGTAAGCTCTTCATGCACTTCGGGAAAGAAGGGCACTGGGGCGGCGGGCTGAGAACCAGCACGGCCCGCCCCGAGATACCAATCATCCAACCGAGACTGAACAGGACACGGTGGAGGGTTCCACTCGAGCCCGACAGCCTCGGCGGCCCGTTTCAGCATAGCTGATAACTCTGGATCCGGCTCGGGCAACATTGAACTCCCGGAGGGAGACAACGCAGCCGAGTCGTCATCTCCAGACATCAGCTCACCCTCCGATGCTGCAATCGACATCCTGTCCCCCAGGGGAGCCCCGAGTGGAACCGCTGGCCCACCCATTACAGATGGACCAGCAGATAACACCGGAGGCTCCAATGGTAGCAGTGGAAGGGAGGGGTGAGGAGCCCACAGGGAATGGTTACCGGGTGGGACATCCAACACTACCCTCCGGTCACCCATCCCATGCAGCACCCGGGGGTGGGGCATGGCAATGGGGACTCGCTCTCCGCGGACGAAGGCGAGTCTCGCCCTCAACACTGCGACAGTCATGTTCCCACAGTGAAAACCTGAGCTGTCCACAAAAGCTGCCTCAGCGTGCTGTAAGCCCAAACACGTGATACAACAATTGTGACCATCAGAGAGAGACAGGGAACGACCGCACCCAGAAACGCACGGGCGGAATGACATCTTGAAAAAGACGCAAACGCACCCGTGTTGCTCTTTTAGGAAGTGAAAACCTCTCACCAGTGCCGGAGCACACAGGGGAATGACCGCGGCAACACTGACACAGGAATGGTGCACCCTGTGCCAGTGAAGCACTCACTTTCTCGCCCTCAACCGACCGTCAGACAAACAAACACAAACAGAAATTTGGTTACTGTGAAAACAGCAGTTGAGAGCTTGAAGCTCGCGATCACCGCTGCACTCGCGCTGTAACCACCGACACCAGGAGAGACTTCCCAAAGAAGCGCCGACACACTCGCTCGTTGTACAACAACACTCTTCAGATCCAGACATGAAGCTCGGCTCCGAAGCGAAAGGCAAATGGTGCGTGCATCCACTTCCGTATTTATACCCGCGCTGCGGGGCGGAGTGTGAGATGCAAATCTCGCACGCCAATGTGTATTGGCTCGTTCAATAATACTCGAAGACGATAGGCTCCCTAGCGTGATCCCATTTCAGTCGCGTCGACTACGTCCGACGTTATCGACTGAAAGGGAACACATAGTTATGTGGTTTATAATTATGAAATAATATATAATATTCTTTTTCATTCCATTTGCTAAATCATCCTGACAAATAGCTGCTCCCCATTAAATCTTTGAAAAAACATTGGTTAGATGATAAGCAAACACTGCTTGTTTGTCTCTGTGGTGGAATGAATGAGGTGTGGACAGTTTTAAATGTGAGAATGTTTTCCGGAGGGTCTAGGGTTGGTGAGTGTGCTCATGGAGTGCAGGTGCAGTCCTGGGGAAGGTTTGCTGTGGTGATTGATGCTGTGCCGGTGTGCCTGTGTGAAGTGTCAGTGGAGGGTTTTGCTGGGGGTTGTCGAGTTTCAAGCCTGCCAGTGTGAAATCACATCAGTGGAGCAGTCACCTAGCTGAAGTGCTGGTTCTGCTTTTGGTCAATAAGGAGCAGCTGTGGCCTGATGAACATGCGCTTGTGTTTTGGTGGTTGCCCAGGGTGAAGTTAATGCATACTCAGAGGACTGCCTCATGGTCTCTTTAGATTAAATCAGAGTTGGGCTGTATGTGTTTAAGCATCTAAAGAAAAGTTCTGCCAACTTTGTTGATCTATGAATATTATACTACATGTTTTAATGCATTATCATTTGTGAAACTCACATTTTCTTGCATATAGGCCTATATATATTTTTCTGAGAGTATTTATGTTAATATTCTTTGCATTTATATCAAAACTGTATTGTGTTGATTAGAAAAATAGCCTGCTCGTATTGTACAATTGCATGCAGTGTGTTTAAGGGAGTGTTAACACTTGGCATGTTTGGTTCTATTAAAATGAACCTTGGCACGATTGCTCTGTTAGTGCGATTCATTTGAATAAGTGTGAATGCTGCCATCTGAACCCTGGTGCGCACCAAACAAGTGGACCATGACCCACATTTTCTGCTTCCCAAATGAACTCTGGTGTAGCTCGAAAATACAAATTTAACATGGACCAAAGAGATCTAAATTAACCAAAACAGGACGTGATGTCACAAGACACAACCCTAAAAGAGTAGAGAATACTCTTGTCAGGAGCTATGTTTCCCATTACAGTTCCATACAGGCATCAGAATCACCGTCTACTTGCAGCAGATCCGTGTGTGTGACGGAGGAATTCCTGCTGTTGTTTTGAATCATTTACACATTTTATAAACTGTTCGTACACAAATACAAGTTTGTTTTGTAGGCTATATTTAGGTTCAGAGTTTAAAATGACAGTGTGACACTGACAGATGATGACAAATGTATCATTGTTTTTTGTTTTTTTATCCGGTCAGATCAAGTCCGATTCAATTGAAATCAGATGTAGCAAATGTGAACAGCAAAAAACTAATGAAATTTTAGTTTCAAGCTTTCAAAGGCTACGTTCAGACTGTCAGTTCAATACGATTTTTGTCATATCACATGAAATGCGATTTTTACAAAATCCGTTTCAAGATCCATATGGGGTTTTGATCCAAACGCATTTCTGGAAATCCATTTCAGTCTGACTGCTCTGATCGGATTTTGCGTGGTTTATGTGACTTTATCACACCACGTAAAAGGTAGGCCTACGTCAGACGTTGTTATAAGAAACATGCTGAAAGTCGCTGCAGAAACAAGGTTGTGTTGTTGCAAAGCACAGAATAAAGCCACTCATACCAGCCTCCTACTGTTCTACCGCTACCTCAGAAGATGCAGTAGTCCAGCGTGGCGGTTACAAATGGTCATGTTGTAGGCCTAAATAAGACAACATCTGTACTGCAAACCCCTAAACATGTGATGAAGTAGTTCATTTCCTATAGGCTAGCCTTGTCATTTCAAGTTCTTACATTCCTTTTTTAACTGAATAATTCCTGGTATGGTGACTATTGTCATTATGAAAAGGTTTTGAACTCAGAGCCTCCAGTTACACATATTGATACATTTATGAGTCACTGTTTGATTGGAATGGACAAATTGCACTGAGCTTTGTGGTGCACTTCCATTTGGAAATAGTGCGGTTATATTTACTTTCAATAAATGTGGTCAATGATTTGAACAAATGAATGTCCGCAATAAGATTTAAAAATTTGGCAATTTTTTTGACAGGAGAAGGTACATTCTGATGTTTACTGTCTGCAGAATTTTCCCAATTTATCGGAACATGACGTTTTAATCTGACCCAAGCAGATCTGAGAAATCAGCGTGTGTTAAAAATACGCCATTATTTCACCACAGGGTGTTAGTGTGCGTCTAAACTAGTGACTACGACGCTTAAGTGTATGAGAACATAATATCTGTACAAACCACAAACTTTTATTTATTTGGATTAAATATTTTAATCATTCTGTATCATTTTTCAATGTCAATCTTTTCACTATTTAGCCTACATGTTTATGCCCAAAATGCTATAATGTTCAAAGTAGTTGACTTATATTCTCCACTAGCTGTATGCGTTACTTAATAAATAGCCTAGCCTATTTAACTTCGTTACAGGCACCTCGCAAGCATTCATTCAACTATTTTAAAAGACTGGAATAAACACCAGCACATACAAGCAATTCCTTTAATAGTCAATTTCATTTAAAGATGTAAACCCAACAGGTATGAAATGTCAGAAAGAGAAAAAAACTGTTAATGAGACGACGAGCATATAGGACTGCTGCAGCTTATAGATATATTTAGCCTAATTATTATTCAGAATGCACAGTTGGAAAGAAATATATTTATAAGAACATTTCAGCAGGCTCAAGATAATTAATACAGAGATCATTATTCATTGTTTTAATCAATTGGCAGCCATAAAACAGTGATAATCTGCATTCTCATGTATGTAGGTGCGCTGAGCGCTCTAACTGCAAACTCTCGATATGTACTAACTAGAAAGCGGAAGTAGTTGTGCAAGTATATGGTGGATATCAATGCCGGAACTGAGTGCACAACTGATGCTGGCCCACGTGGTAAATTACTTCTGTGAGAGGATAACAGATCTACATGCGAGGAAACGGGTTAACGCGAGTTAATTCAAACCCTGCTAAATATGCAATGCTAATAACCATGGAAATGCGTCAGGATGCAGCCTCTGAATTGGGACGCAGGAAACCAGCTCTGGCCATGGTCTTGGCTAAGCCGAAAATACCTGCCCCGGCGGTGCCTTCCTGTGAACCTCTTTACCTAGTCAGTAAAGAGTTTAAAGAGTGGATTGTGCATCTATAGAACACAATCCCAAAGTGATCACATGGCTCTCTGGAATACTGGATTCTGAATGATCAATATTAGAAAACTACAGTCAGATATGTTTATATAATGAAACGTACTCGGTTACATAAGTAACCTCGGTTCTCTCTAGAAGAGGGAACGAGTATTGCGTTAGTTAGCTTACGCTACGGGTAAAGTCATCTTTTCTTGAGATATTGAAGCCAAAAATTATCCTTAATTTTGCATTTATTGTCAACGCAGTGCAGCAGCCAGCAGACCTAGGGCAGGCAATCTTGCGTGCTCATTGGCTGCCGTGCGGCAACTGCTGCAGCCTACCACTGAGCCTCGCGCGTGACGTCACGCCCAATGAGGGCACTTTCCGCCTTCTAGGAATCATAGCCCGCCAAAATGGGGGTGGCTTAAAAGTCAGGCTCGGAGGCTGCGTCACTGGTTTCATCAGCTGAACCGAATAGCGCTCGTGGGGCCTGCACGGTCGGTGTACGCAATACTCGTTCCCTCTTCTAGAGAGAACCGAGGTTACGTATGTAACCGAGTACGTTCTCTTACGAGAGGTTCTCTCCTATTGCGTAGGTTAGCTTACGCTACGGGAACTCATTGTCAACACCGTGCGCGCCCAGCCTCCACTTCATGAGTCCCAGGGATTCCCGGGGAACATAGATAAGTGGGAAACAGGTGGCCAGCAATGCGGGCCAGCACATGTTATAAGCACATACAGGGTATACAGAGCGGCGTCGCCGGTCCATATAACTATTCACCATATAGGGCAGCTCACCCATGGGAGGGCTAACGTCGCGTGAGAGTAGTCTGCGCATGATAATCTGGGCAGGATATACACACCGCTCACACTGACAGAAGTCTAGCCTGCAAGATGGGAACTTCCAGGTTATAAAACCTAACAAATGTGGACGGAGAGGCCCAGCCTGCCACCTCACAAATGTCTTGAATGGAAATTCCGCTGGACCAAGCCCAAGGGGGATTGCAGACCTTTAGACTTATAAGCGGATGCGATAGCTTCCACTATCCATCTGGACAGGCTCTGTTTTTGAGGCGGCGAGGCCCTTGGTGCGCCCCCCAAACGAGACAAAGAGCTGTTCTGAACGCCTGAAAGAGGCGTAATGTAAGCCCTCAGCTCTCTGACGGGGCAGAGGAGATTAACATCACCCTCACTATCGGATGCTGGCAGAGCCGAAAGAGAAATGACCTGCGCTCTGAAGGGGGTGCCCAACACTTTAGGGACATAACCATGTCTTGGCTTAAGGATGACTTTAGAGTCATTTGCCCCGAACTCAAGACACGCAGCGCTAACAGATAGCGCGTGTAAATCCCCCACTCGTTTGACTGACGACAGAGCTGTCAGAAAAACGGCTTTGAGCGAGAGGTACTTTAGGTCCACGGAGTCTATCGGTTCAAAGGGGAAAGCTTTCAGGGCCTCCAGGACCAATGAAAGATCCCATATGGGAACCGACGGGGGTCGCGGTGGATTCATCCGTCTGGCTCCTCTAAGGAAGCGGATGACTAGCTTGTTTCTTCCTACTGACTGACCGCGCGTCGACTCAGCGAACGGTGCAATGGCCGCCACATAAACTTTAAACTCGGATGGGGACCTGCCCTTATTCAACAGCTCTTGAAGGAAGCCAAGCAACCCCGGGACCCCACACGTTTTTTGGCCTAGATCTCTATCAGCACACCATTTGGAGAACAACGACCATTTAGACGTGTAAAGCCGCCTTGTAAAGGGAGCTCTGGATTGCGTAATCGTGTTCATAACTCCTTCTGGCAGGACAACGGGTACCCGTTGATTAACCATATGTGCAGAGACCAGCGCTCTGGATGGGGATGCCAGATTGAGCCGTGGGCTTGAGAGAGGAGATCTCTCCTGACCGGAATCGGCCAAGGGGCTGTGTGAGACAGCCGCATCAGCTCCGGGAACCAGGTTTGATTCTCCCAGCGCAGGGCTATAAGGAGCACAGAGTGGCATGTTTCCCTGATCCTCTTGAAGGGGTGGTTCAGAATTTTGGACATCGGGCCTCATTTACAAGTTAGCCTGTGTGTTATTTACCAGTGGAGTCGGTTTTCGAAAATGTTCACCCAGTCCTTCCAGTTGCATAGTTCGCCGGTGCTAGGCTAGCGCGAGTCAATGGTATTGGTTAGCCTACCATTAAAACAGTTTTATCCACTCCACAGTTCACCAAAAGCACATCAATTATAGCGCTAGACTATCGATGTAAATGTCTGTTGAGAGAATAATGTTAGAAATCAAACTACCCTTTCATCGCATTGCAATAGTTATACTTTGTTCCCTGTATTCATCAGCATAGTCTACAGCAGCGGCGGAGTGATATTAAGTTACCTAGGCAACCGAGAGAGCCGGTCCACATGACAATCACGCAAGTGTATTTACCTGCCGCTGACACTCGTCATCACTACAGAAACAGAGTTTATTTCAAGAATAAAGCAACAAGACATATGATTATGGCCACATTTGAAAGCCATGACAATGTTTCGGACTTTGAAGACGATGAAGATGAGGAGATGTGTGTTATTCAACGAACCATAACGTTACATGTATGAGCCAGAATACACAGACGAAGAACTAATCGAGATGGATGCTAAAAGGTCAGAAAGAGAAAAAATTCTCCACAATGCATTGAACTGTAACGTTATCTCCACTAATGTTGTCGGTGTCGATCTATCAGTTATGAAAGAGTAGCTTCATTAGCTAGCTAACGTTAGAGTAGCCTAACAAAAGTTATTACCTGTTCATCTGTAGCTGTTGGTGAATCTGGAAAGACGGCAGGAACTGCATTCCAACTCAGTGACTTGTTATCGTTTCGATCACTTTGTACAAAGTCGTCTGATGTAAAATGATCGCTACAAATTCGGGCTTTTAGTAGTGTCTCTGTCGGTGTCTCCTTATCCAAGCCAGCAGCAAGAAGCCACAGTTGGTTCCTTTCTGGATCTCTTACTGGAAATCTGTAGAAACTTTTTGTTGACCATCTTTTTGGTTTATTTGTACAATTAAAACTACAGTGAATAACCATTTTGCCAATTCTTTCAATTCCGATCGAAGGTTTCAAAATCGAGGCTACTTGACGTTCCGACTGAACGTAGTGCGATTCTGTTGTGTTTACTTTCCGGTGCAGTACTACTCCCGGAGCAAAGTAAAATTCCGCCCGCTGCTGAGAAACTAGTTCCTGTAAATGTAATTTCGATCATTGAAATATATTTTGATATGTCAAACTACATTGAGTAGTTTGATTTCTAACATTATTCTCTCAACAGACATTTACATCGATAGTCTGGCGTTATAATTGATGTGCTTTTGGTGAACTGTGGAGTGGATAAAACTGTTTTAATGGTAGGCTAACCAATACCATTGACTCGCGCTAGCCTAGCACCGGCGAACTATGCAACTGGAAGGACTGGGTGAACATTTTCGAAAACTGACTCCACTGGTAAATAACACACAGGCTAACTTGTAAATGAGGCCCGATGTCCAAAATTCCGAACCACCCCTTTAATTACCTGTGGTAACAGAGAGACCGGAGGGAAAGCATAAAGTGGGAGGCTGGGCTAGATTTGGGCCAGCGCATCCTCGTTCTTTTAAAAAACAACAGTGGGCAATGAGTCTTTTGACGCAAACAGGTCGACTTTCGCTTTGCCGGAAAGGCGCCACAGTAACTGGACTGTCTGGGGGTGCAGGGAAAATTCCCCTGGGGGAACGTAGTTCCTGGACAGTTTTTCTGGACCGTCGTTCAAGTGGCCTGGCACATGCGCAGCTCTCAGCGAGCGCAGGAGGTACTGAGACCATACAAGAAGGCGTTCTGTCAGATGGCAGAGGCTTCTGGATCTGACACCGCCCTGACGGTTTATGTAGGACACCACAGACATGTTGTCCGAGCCGACTAGTACATGGAGGTCCTGTATGAACAGGAGGAAGCGTTTGAGCGCGTTCTCGACGCTGTCATTTCCATGTGGAAGTGTCTCTCTTTGTCTGACCACAGGCCAAAGACCGGTCTGCCCTCGAAGATGGCGCCCCAACCTAAGTTGGAGGCGTCCGTCGAGATGACCTTTCGGTGTGAGACAGCCCCCAATGTCACTCCCCGCTGGTACCAGTCGGCCGCTAACCAGGGGCTGCAGAGCCATAACGCAGCTCTGAGTCACTCTGATTCGTCTGTAGCCTGAAACCCAAGCCTGGTGAGGCACTTGGGCTTTCAGCCAGCGTTATAGCGGGCGCATGCGCAGCAGGCCCAGCTGAAGCACAGCCGCAGCTGATGCCATACAGCCTAGCATCCTCTGGAATGTCTTCAGAGATGTGATGTTGCCCTCCTGGAAAGACGCGGCCAGGTGTCGAACACGGCGCGCCGTCATAGCCACAGAGTCCAGTCCTATTCCTAGAAAGGAAACTGACTGACTGGGCAGTAATGAGCTCTTAGTCCAGTTGACCATGAGTCCCAAGCTTTCCAGATGGCTGAGAAGCACTGTTCTGTGCGATAACAGTTCTATCTCTGACTGTGCTAAAATCAGCCAATCGTCCAAATAGTTCAGAATTCGAAGCCCTTTCACTCTCAAGGGGGCGAGAGCCGCATCCATGCACTTCGTAATGTACGGGGTGCCAAAGACAGGCCGAACGGGAGGACGGTGTATTGATATGCCCGACCGTCGAAGGCGAATCTCAAGAATGGCCTGTGACGGGGGACTATGGGGATCTGAAAGTATGCATCTTTCAGATCAAGAGAGATAAACCAGGATTTGTCTGGTCGTGAGCATTTTGAATGGCCATCTCATGAGAGCTTTGTTCAAATATCTCAGATCTAACATAGGTCTTAGAGCTCGTCCTTCTTGGGTACGAGAAAAATAACGGCTGTAAAAGCCTTACTCGCTCAGAGAAGGAGGTACTGGTTCTATGGCCCCTTTGCACAGCAGTTTGGCTATTTCTGCGTGGAGTAGATGCGCTTTCTCTTTCGTCTCGGTCCGTGCTCGAAATCGAGGGGGACGGCGAGCGAACTTAAGCGAATAGCCCTGTCTTATTGTGCTCAGCACCCATTCTGACACACCTGGAATAGCCTTCCATGCTTCTACATGTATAGCTAGGGGCAGAATGCACTCCTGGTTCCGATCGCCACACTTCGCGGGCTCGGGAAACTGAACCGGAGGAATGGTGTTTACTAGTACGCCGGGCGTTTACTAGTAAGCGCGAGCGCTCGTAAGCGGGAACGTAACTTACATTCGTAACCTGACCGATATGAGGCTGTTTTGGCCGTGTGACAGAGCGGGCAGAAAGTAGGTGTGAGCACAGAGTTGTGGGCACATTTCCTACAGCTAGCACTCGAGTGGCATTTGCCAGCTTTATGAGAGTGGGCTCTGTGAGTGTGAGAAACACGGGGGTAACGTGCTTGAGTGTAGGGGTGAACACTGAGATGTGGGCACATTTGCTACACTTAGAGCACCACTGCATGAGCCGGATAACCAGACGTTATACTCTTGAGATTTTGCAGGCGTCTCGTTGGCTGCCGAATACATTGGCTATGTATACTGCAGTAGCCTTTCTAAGGGGACTGACAGGGCGAGATGTTTCAATGGTGGTCCGGCCTCGGCGGGACTCAACCATCTTTTGAGAGATTTGTCTGGGTCGCCGTAGCAACAGCGGTTGTGTGCATGCGAGCGGGTTGTATTACCGGCTCGTTGGCTGCTGAATACACCGCTGCAGTAGCTTTTGTAGACTTCCTGGATTGAGGAGTAGGCGGAGTGATGAGAACTCGACCACTCCTCGCTGTCCGATGTCAGGATGGAACAGCTGTCACCTGGGTCCATTCCTTCAGCTTCGTCCCCTGTGGCGGCGGCAGTGAGGGCCGAAGCCGGCAGTTGCGCGTCCGGGAGGGGCAGAGAAGGAGAGAGAGAATCTGGTGGGATGTAATGTAATCCGGCGAGCTCTTCAGTGTGACCTCAGGCTCCGCTCGCTTTTGTGAAAGGCGCTTCTTCTTGCGCTGTCCAGAGGGCGGCAGCGTGGGAATTATACCACGGCCATGACCGCCGTTGCCCTACACTTTGACCTTCATGCCCCGTGAAAAAAAAATCATTGTACGGCCACAGTGGCTTGTGTGCCCTGGCCCTGTCCAAGTTCCATGTATAAAGCGTTATATAATAATGTACATTATATAATAATGTAATTATTATGAGCGCTGTATACTGATGTGCTGTGTTTTCAATTCATACCAGAAGCCTGAGGGCGCTCTACTGAACATTATAGTCCATATTTGAAACACATGAAGAAGAGCGTTCGACAATGCAGGAAATCCCAAATCCCTGACCACAAACAGAGCTAACAGATCGCTGTAACATGCAGATTATGTCGTTTTGAAGACAATAAACATTTCGCAATGATATTTGACTTACCTGTATTCTTCGAGCCATGTCAGGCATTTTCATAATAACAGATTATATGTATAATGTTATGCTAATCGATAGACTTTATCATCGTTGCATTATACATAAAATATTATATTTTCTGTCTGATTTTTTTTATCTGAAGCCAAATCAGATCACAGAAGGTTATTTAGAACACTCGACTTGAGTTATAAAGTAAGTTTGGAGCACAAACATGGTTTTAATCTCATAAATTGTCGCGTATTGATGGTGTGCTAAGCTAATAAATAAAGTCATATGACATGATCTTGAAAAACATTTACCTAAATACAGAGTTTTAGACATATCATCTTCAGATTTTAAGTATAACATGGTCAGACATGTGGCTTTAGCTGCAATGCATTTCTAGACTGATATAAAGCCAACTTATCTATTTAAATAATCTATTTATAACTATTTTTTTCATTATGACAATAATTAATTCTACATTTACAATAAACTACCAGGTGTCAGCTTTCAAATGAGATCATACTTGTGCTTTTAGTACAAAGGGTTCATGAACTGTATCTGTTTCAGTTTGGGTATGCCATTTCTGGGGATTTTTCAAAAGTGGGGTTGCAGATTAACAGAACACTCACAGAAAGCAATAGCATTAAAAGGATATTCGGCACCGGATGGCGTAGCAGGCACGGACGGCTGAATTCGGCGAAGATGGCCGGCTTCCTCAGGCTCTTTCCTCTGCTTGCTGGTCACTGGTTTCAATGGCGGCGGCTTCTCTCAGAGTCCAGGGATGCGGAGAGCATTGCTGAAGATGATGAAATCAGTGACGCAGCCTCCGAGCCTGACTTTTATATGCAAAGCCACCCCCATTTTGGCGGGCTATGATGCGTAGAAGGCGCGAAGCGCCCTAGTTGGGCGTGATGTCACGTGCGAGGCTCAGTGGTAGGCTGCAGCAGTTGCCGCACGGCAGCCAATGAGCACGCAAGATGGCCTGCTCTAGGTCTGCTGGCTGCTGCACTGCGTTGACAATAAATGCACAATTAAGGATAATTTTTGGCTTCAATATCTCGAGAAAAGATGACTTTACCCGTAGCGTACGCTAACTTAGGCAATACGAGAGAACCTCTCGTAAGAGAACTGTTGTTGTCCCGTTGTCCCATCTCTCTTCAAAAACTAAAATAAGTTCAGCTAAAAAAAAAAAATGTTTTATGTCCAATTAATTATTATTATTATTTGTGTCAGTAGTCATGCAATAAGTGGGAGTCAGTGACCAGTAACACAAAATAGGGTGAATTCAGGGTGACTCAAAACCCTGCTGACTTCATCTTATCCTTTACTTCACAACTAAACAGCGCCTTGTCAATTACTAACTATGTCTTTCCAATTTATAACTAAGAAGTTCTGTGTTTATGCCATCTTTCTTTCATTAGTTCAGCATGTATGATATCTCTTTTGGACAGAAGAGAAAAACCTCTAAAGGTAATCATCAGCCAACATCCTGAGTCAATTAGCTGTGACAGGACAGAATAATAGGAGATTACATTAGAGCGGTGAAACACGACTCCACCTCCAGGATTCAGGAGGCCCAGGTTTTTTTATGGGCATCTCCATGCAATGATGTAGTAGGTAGCATGCATAGATTCATGTTTGTTTAACAGGTGGATATACTTTATAAGCAGGCGAGGAATACCATACAAGCTAATAATACATCATCATTTCAGGGTGGGATGTAAATATTGATCAAATAAGATTGAACAAACTCCTAACTCCAAATATGAAATTCAGCGCTCATCAGTGTTTTTTTAGTATCACAGAGATACTTTCATAGTTTTTGTTAATAGTTTGAATCAGTTTTTATTTTTACATTTTTCATTAGTTAGTAATTTAAAAAATATATATATTAGTTTTATTTAAATATTGTCTTATAGTTTTGATTCATTTTTATTTAAAGGGATAGTTCACCCAAAAATTAAAATTCTCCATAGGCTTCTTAAGGGATTGAATCTTGCCAGCCCCGAAAAGTTATTAAAGACATTGTTAAAATAGTCCAAGTGACTACAGTGGCTCAATCTTATGTTTATCAAGCGACGAGAATACTTTTTGTGCGCAAAAACAAACAAAAATAATGACTTTATTTAAACTATTCATTTCCTTCTCTGTGGGCCTTTAGTCAGTTAACGTAGTGTGATTGCGTAGAGCAATGTCACACGTAGGGTCACTATTGGCCGACGCTGGTCATGTGTGTGACGTACAACCTATGCGTACAATACAGAAGCACTTACGCTATTACAATAGTGAACTAACTCGAGGCCCACAGAGAAGGAAATGAATAGGTAAAATAAAGTTGTTATTTTTGTTTTTTTTACGCACAAAAAGTATTCTCGTCGTTTGATAAACTTAGGATTGAGCCAGAGTAGTCACTTGGACTATTTTAACGATGTCTTTAATAACTTTTCGGGGCTGGCAAGATTCAATCCCTTAAGAAGCCTTTGGAGGAGTGATCAGCTCTCAGATTGAATCCAAAATATCTTAATTCGTGTTCCGAAGATGAACAAAGGTTTTACAGGGTTGAAACAACATGAGGGTGAGTAAATACTGACAGAATTTTCATTTTTGGGTGAACTATCCCTTTAAGTTTTAGTTTTTTTTTTTTTTTTTGTCTTTAGTCTAGTCTTTGTCAACTAGCTAATTTTTGGGATATTTTATTTTATTTAGGTTTTAGTTGTAATTTTAACCAAACTAAACACCCAAGCAACCACATATCAACACCTTGACAACCACCAAGAACACGCTAGGAACTACCCTAGCAACTACACAGAACAACCTGATAACTACCCAGAACAGCTTAGCAAACACATAACAACACCCTGGCAACCACATAGAATACCCTGGCAAACAAATAGCAAATCCCAATTTATCCCAAATCCTGGCAATTACACAGAACACTCAAATACCACATAACAATCCCCTGGCAAACACCCAGAACACCCTAGCAACTACCCTGAACAACCTAGCAAACAAATAGCAAGCAACACCCTGGCAAATACCCAGAACACCCTAGCAACTACCCATAACTCCCTATAACCACATAGCAATGCCCTGGCAACTACCCAGAACACCATAGCAACTACCCAGAATACCCTAGCAATCACATAGCAACACCCTGGCAACCACCCAGAACTCCTTAGCAACAACATAACAATGCCCTGGTAACTACCCAGAACTCCCTTTCAAATGCATAGCATTGCCCTGGCAAACTGTATGAAAGGTATTTAATTTAAGTCACAATTTTATATTTTCTTACAAGTCGTTTTTAGATAAAAGCTGGTAAATAAATAAATGGAAATGATCTCTGTTATTTAGTTTCATTCTGCTTTGTTGTGATGGCACTGTATGGTTTCAGTGTATCTTCTCAGTACACGACAGACTCTTTGCTGATGCTCTTTGCCAAATTTAGGTCAAGTTGTTGTTTTCACAAGGCAGCAAAAAATTCCATCTGGATCCAATCGTAGCCCCGAGGTGCCTCCAATGCAAAGCCTTCTGGAGGTGTGTGTCGGGTTTTGGCTTGAAGCCCAAACTAGCTGATAAAACCAGATAAGGTTTTGTTCAAGATTAGGGCCAGGGCTCTTATTTTAGCCTAACTGGAAAATAGCTCTTGGAGACTGCATGCTTTTAAGCTGTGGTTTGAGAAAGAAGGCATAATGATAGCTTGGTTTTAAGGTAGTTCTCAAACAACAAGTTTTGATGCTGCTAACATTAACATGAACTGTTTTGGAGAACGTGCTAACAAAACTTGTATCTGTTATATCTATGTTAACCATTTTTACTTTTTGTGTTTGCAAATTATACAGTGATTTTCTCTACCCTGCATTCTTGCCTCAGTTTTCCCACTGTACGACTTTGCCACTCTGGTCCAATCCCAAGCCAAACATCTGCTTTAATGCTGGAGGAAGTCGACAAAGCCTCTTTTCAGGTCTGTAGATCACGTGACTTGATGTGAAACGGTCTTGGACGCCAGATCTCGTCCACCCTTTTTCCCTCCATGGAGTAAAGGGAAAGAAAAGGAAGAGGCATGATTTGTTTTAAATATACAGTAATTCGTTTACGATCACCTGCCAACCACCCAATATGGTTGTAGGCTGAAGGGTGATGCTCTCCTGTGTTTCTAATTAAGGTGGAGAATTGGCTCCCAATGAGTAAAGCTTTTTGTCAGCTTTAATCCTGTACTTGGATCAAATGAACGACTGCATTATTAACTTTAAATGTGACTGAGGCCCGGAAGCAATGGGGGTCTAGTTTCCAGTCATGTGCATGTGGAAACTGTTTGGCGCGGTCCCTGCTGGTTTACTGAAGGTCTTCTTACTAGCAATTCTTTTTCCCTAATGAGTGAAGTTTAAGAATCTCTCTCCAAATATGGGAAACCTGGAAATTTTCAGTTCAAATTTTAGCATCACGCTCTTTAAAAAAATAAAGGTTCCAAAAGGAGGTTTTTGCAATGGAGCCATAGAAGAACCGTTTTGGGTCAGAGGTGTAAAGCATACCTGAAAACCCTACTTGAGTAAAAGTACAGATACCTTAGTGAAAATGACTCCATTACAAGTAACAAACTTATAGTGCTTTTCCACTGCATGGTACGGCTCAGTACGGCTAACTTATATAGTACCACCTTGGTTGAGGCCACATTTCCACCTCAGGTGTGTATTATTTTCTGATATTTCAAACAACCGTCATCAATTATTCCTTACGTTCTTTACGCTAAGAAAAGAAAGGTCATTTTTAAGAATTGTTTACTTAAAGGTTCTTTGGGGAACCCTAAAATGGTTCTTCTATGGTAACTGCTTATACTACGGTTACTACACCTCAAGACATTGTTCAGATGTATATTTAAAAACGTGTCAGGTTTTTTGTCGTTAAAACGCTCTTATGTGTAGGACTCATTTCTTACGCATCTCATACCACGCCTCTGTTGCTAATTTCAGAAACGTAATTTTAGAGCTAGTAACGGAGGCTTGAGCCATTGACAGCAGACTAATGCAGTTATGAGAGAGAGAGAGAGAGAGAGAGAGAGAGAGAGAGAGAGAGAGAGAGAGAGAGAGAGAGAGAGAGAGAGAGAGAGAGAGAGAGAGAGAGAGAGAGAGAGAGAGAGAGAGAGAGAGAGTGAGAGTGTGATTTACCTGAGTCTGTGCATCCTTTAACATTGTTCGGGAGCAGCATCTAATGAAACTTGAAAGTTTGAAAGTTTATCTGCTTCAAAAACAGCGCCGTTATTACCTTGCTAGTGAGAAATGTCATGTAGCTTTTAAGTTGCTAAACTATTTTACTGAAAAAATCATCAGAGCTGCGCTGACAACACGTTTCTGTGTGAGTGGGTGTTGGTATGGAACTGTAATGCTGTCAAGACCTGCCTGGAACTATACTTTAGCCGTGCGTTATTTTCCCAGAAAATAATTGCACACCTTACAACGTTCGTCATCTAATCAGATTCAAGCATTCAACAGCATTCAATAGAACACTTTTCCACAATAAAGAACCTAATGTGCAATGGAAAAAGTGTCCATATGAAAGGTTCTTTATGGAAGCACAGATGCTAATAAAGAGCCTTTATTTTTTAGAGTGTCTGAAGTCTTTTAACGTATATTAGTATACACTGTCTGGTTTGTAAAGCAACAGTTTGTGATCAGTTGTGTTGGCCACTCAATAATAAAATAGTGCAGACGAAAGAAAAAATCATGCATATGTCACCTTGGGACAGATTGCTCATCCTTAGCAATATTTTTTGAATTTTGACCCAGATTCTTGAACCGTTGGCAATGTGGCCAACTATTTGTACTACAGTTTGTCAAACACATTTGAAACTTTGAGATTGAACTGTATATTTTTTCCCCTCAATGTTTAGTCTTAGACTTACTTTTCACCTCAAGGTGAGCAGACCTAACTATTCACAGATGTTTTTTCTTTTTAGCTTCAAGAGTTGTAGAAGAGAAGTTTATACAGTAGGTGTGGAAGAGCCGCCTGTAATTTTTTTTGCTGTCCTCACTGACTTGTTTTGAGATGGTTCTTATTAAGGAATCATTCTCAAACTCAAGAGTAACAGCTTTAAAATAAAATATTTGTTGATGGAAACAGAACTGTTAAATGGAATATAAATGGTAGAATTTCCATCCCTAGACGTAACTACTCAATTTAAAATCAGTGAAACAAACGAGAAGACGTTAAAATAATTATTGTATTGAAATATCTCATAAATGATTGGATTAGTTGAATAGTAGCTGTAAAGTACAATGGGAACAGCTTAAGGCATTGCCTTATCTCTTAAACATTATGATTTGTCAAATGGGAGAATAATGCTTGAGTCTTAGTCCGTGTCTGAACGTTTTTAAGCATCAGAACCTTTGCTCTGTTTACATTCAGCTGGGTCCACAGTGGTGACTGATGAACTGGGATAGAAAACCTGCTGATAGAAACAAATGCTGAACTTAGCTATCAGTTACATTTCCCAACCACTTCGTGGCCCCTTTAACACAATGTTTGCATTATTTCATTGTTGAGACAATTGTAAGCATGTGCATTTTAAACAGGAAAACTACACAGTTTCAGGCAGATCATGACATGCATGTGCCACATTCAGGACAGTATTTTAAAATGTATTATTTTTTATTGACATTTTTTTCACAACTTGTCAATTTAAAATCAATCAATCCAATCATCGAGGATGATTTTTTGAGAGGTCAAGATTTGTTCCTTATGGGGGGGGGCTTTGGGGAGGCAAAGTTTGCTTTTGCAAGTTACAAAGTAACTTGCAATAAAATAGTGTTTTTTCCTAATAAAATAGTGTTTTTTCTTGTAATGATAAATTACAGATTTCAGCAAACAATTTAACATACAATACAAAGTTGTTGTTCAATATACAGGATTGTAATCCAATATATTACATTTCAGATGCATAGAATACAAAGAAAAAGATGGATGGATAGATGGATGGATGGATGGATGGATGGATGGATGGATGGATAGGTAGGTGAAAGGTTGGATGGATATAGGTAGGTGGATGGATCGATGGATGGACAGGTAGGTGGATGGATGGATGGATGGATGGATAGATGGATGGATGGGCAGATGGTTGGGTAGGTAGGAACGTGGTTGGATGGATGGGCAGGTAGGTGGATGGATGGATGGGATGGTTAGGTCGGTGGATGAATGGATGGATGGATGAATGGATTGATACGTAGGTAGATGGATGAGATGGGTAGGTGGATTGATGGATGGGATGAGATGGGTAGGTAGGTGGATGGAGGGATGGATGGATACTTAGGGGGGTGGATGGATGGATACATGGATAGGTAGATGGGTGGATGG
This sequence comes from Siphateles boraxobius, assembly GCF_051911475.1. Taxonomy (NCBI): domain Eukaryota; kingdom Metazoa; phylum Chordata; class Actinopteri; order Cypriniformes; family Leuciscidae; genus Siphateles; species Siphateles boraxobius. The sequence goes on along the minus strand of NW_027508833.1, from coordinate 20,023,850 downwards.
ATATGTAGGTAGGTTAATGAATGAACGGGTAGATAGGTGGATAGATGATGGATGGGTATATAGAGTAGATGGATGGATGGATGGATGGATGGATGGATGGATGGATGGATGGATGCACAGGTAGGTAGATGGATTGGTGGATGGATGGATGGATGCACAGGTAGGTAGATGGATTGATGGATGGATGGATGGGTAGGTAGGTGGATGGATGGGTAGGTGGATGTATGGATGTATGTATGGATGTATAAGTTAAATGGATGGATAAATGGGTAGGTATGTAGGTAGGTGGATGGATGGATGGATGAATGGGTAGATAGGTAGGTGGATGGATGGATGATAGACTGATTTGTTTTGTTCAAAATATATAACATTTTTTAATCAATTCCCCTAAGTTGTATTGAGAGCAATATAATTCTGATGTAAAAATTCTACATTGATGTACATCTGAGCAAACAGGCATCACGTTTTTTCATACATGTAGTCTGTGTATCTTGGCTTGTGATCTACCTACTTTTTCTTTTCATTTTCATGTGGATGCCAAAGAAAAGATATGCCAGAAGTGTCTGGAATCTGTTGTAATCAGTCATGATCCAGTACCAGATAGCAGAGAGTTCATTAATCAATGTATGGGGATCAAATGCTGCTTATTGTGAACTACTTATGTATAAAATTTGAAGATTTTGTGGTTGGTTGCCATATGGTTGCTAAGGTGCTCTGAGTGGTTTTATCTTATAGCACATTGTGTTTTATTGTTATGTGCAATTTCAGGGATTTTGCTAGGGTGTTCTGGGTGTTTTCTTGGTGGTTGCCTAACTATCTACATATGTCTCAGGTCCCTACTTCAAAGGAAGTCTATGGGTTGTTTTCCACCAGCTTTTTAGTCTGCAAGGTCTGATCACAAAAAGAATAGCACACCTAGAAAGTGACACTAATTATAGTATTTTAGATGAAATTTTTTTTTATTTTTTAGAGAAAAATAAATATAAAACACAATGGGTTGGAATACAAAACATGCAGCAACAAACTCTTAATTGTTGAGTAAACGCATAAACAATCAAAGTTTATTTACACAGTAAAACTGGGTTTTGGCTTGGTTAGTGAGCAGTATAATGGTTTCAGACCTCCTTGTATCCATTCTGTCAGGACTTTGGTATGTGGACTAGTAATTAACCGGATGGTGACTGCAAATGATTGATTTTCTGTGGACAGTTTTTGTTGTGAGTGACACAGGTTCTCTGAATTTTGGCAGTGGACCTCTATATGGGCCCCCCCTGCATTGCTCGTAGACCAATGGAAACATGGACCAGATGGTAATAAGGTAAATCTCCCAAAACCTGTCAAGAACATATGTGGGTCAAAAAAGAATGTGTTGGCTAATAATTTTTTTTTTTTAAAAGTAAGGGTTAATGCCCGACGAGTTGTCCATTGTCAGGTATTAATGGACGACGTCGAGGCGCGAACTGTCCGACGCGCAGCGGAATATATAAAATATTTATATATAAAACAGAATTATATTTTAATTAGTTTTACAATCGAAATCTAAAGTTTTTACAAACAATAACTTGGATTCCCTGGTTACGCCTGACAGTTTATTTAGCAACCGCTCAGCGGTGTTATCTCCTTGTGTCGTTTCTCCGTTTTGTTTACAATTTTTCTTTCTTCAGCAGTATCCCAGTCATCAAAGTTGTCAAAATCTCCCAAAAGGTTAAAAAAGAAATAGCGAAGTCGCTCATATTTGTATAGGCTATGTATAACGGCTAACTAGATGTTTGTTTTGATACAATAAATTGTAAACGGATACTTTGACTGCCTGTTGCTATGGTTACTCACAGCTGATGTAGCCAGCACATTTATTTACTAATTTTGAACGGTAAACAGTCAGTTTCACCAGAACTCCTTTACTACTGTAGGTGTCCTCTATCACTTTTTAATGGACACCCTGCAGCCAATCAGAATCGAGTATTCACCCAGACCGTGGTATAATAATAAATAACGCTACAGTCAAATACAGTCAGTTACATAATTTTTTTTATAGTTATGACCACTTTCGAAATAAATTGTTCAACCAAAAAAAACTATATTGAGTTCGAGGAACTTTGTAACATAAACAAAAATATTTAAGTTGATTACTAATGAACAAGTAAGATATTACGTCTTGCATTAACAGTCATTGCTTTTTGTATCAATGAATTGTTTACCCTGATTCAGCAAAATAGTAACCACAAAACATTTCAATATTACAGAAACTCTTTTAAATGTCAAACTTAACAGCGATAAACACTAATGTATTTCCCTTCAAACAAACAAATAAATAAAGTAACACTTAATTTCAACATTTATTCCCCTTATCTATTCCAATGCAAAGTGTGTGTGTGTGTGTGTGTGTGTGTGTGTGTGCGTGCGTGCGTGCGTGCGTGCGTGCGTGCGTGCGTGCGTGCGTGCGTGCGTGCGTGCGTGCGTGCGTGCGTGCGTGCGTGCGTGCGTGTCTGTGTGTCAAGACTGGAATGATGGTGGCTGAAAATTCACAATATGTCTGTTCTCAATTAATCCAAACTTTTGACTGGTAATGTGTGTAATTTTCTCATGACTGTATAATATAATATTCTCAGTACTGGATCAAATAGTCTACAGCTGTATATATCATATATATACATATAGTATTTGATACAGTAATGAGAATATTATATCATACAGTCATGAGAATATTATATTATACAGTCATGAGAATATTGAGAAAATTATCATTGACACTGAAAGAGAATTATGTTGAGAAACCTCAAAGAATGTCAACCTGAATGCCAGCCCACATTAGACTAATTCGGTTTTAAAAGAAAATATGCTTAATTGTCATAAAAAATAATACCACTGCAAAACAGTCAATGATTCTGAAATGGGCCTCCTATTTCTTTTTTTTTCTTCTTTTTTTTATGCAAATGGAAGTTTTCATACATGGAATATTTTTACTTTTTCTCAGAAAATAATTTGTCATACCATAAAAACATTTCAAATGAACTAGATGTGATTAAAATGGTGACACTGTGGGGGGAAAAGAGCTTACATACCCAAATACACCATTTCTTTGGATCATCCTTTGGATTTGGGGGTGAAATGTGACCTGGACAAGTTCTTGACGGGTTTTCGTGAGATTTACCCGATATCTCCCCCCTATCACTCCTAAATGAATAACATCTTTGCTGAAACAGTTTCAAGAACTTACCCCCTGCAGTGAGTTACAAATGAACCACTGATAAGATACAAACATGGACGGCCGGGACTGGTGCCCCCTTTTCACTTATACTGAGAGAGATGCTTGTCAAACAAAGCCTTTTTCATGGGGGAGGGGTGCTTTTACCTTTGCCTCAAAATGGAAACAGAAGTTGAGCATGTTTGACTTGTATGGAATTACAGTGCTGGTGTCCCAGTGGACTCTGTGGTCAGGAGCTGAGATGTAGAGGAGGAGGTGGATGGGGAATCATTGAGGCCAAACGAACTCTCAAACACAAAGGAACGCTTTCTTCCAACCCCTTTGCTTTCTTTGCTCTTTCACCCATTTAACTGACTCTCTCCTCCACAGCACAAATCAGCGAGGAGGACCCTTGGAGTCGGTCAGGAGGCGAAGCTACTGCAGAGGGAGTTTGCCGCACGCTCGCAAGATCAATCTGACATAAACGAGTGCTGTGTCAGCAACATCTACAGATGACAGACTTATAACCGTGCTGGAGCGTAATCAATCACAAGCTATAGATGTGTTTATCATGGTGTTTTAGTCCAGATCCACAAGCACGTTTTTTTTTTTTTTTAAAGCAGTAAATTAGATTTTTATATAAATACGGCCTTGTTTCTGCATAAAAGCTTCAGGCATGTTGTATTTTATGTGGTAACTCTGCACCTTGCTGCTATTTATGGACATTGCAATGTTTTTCTGTAAACTTTTCCACGGTCTGCAAAGCATGAGCTCTCTCAAACACGTAGTTTATATCCGTCTGTATTTCTGTTTTTGTCGAGTCAGATCTCTCAACTGCTTTGTGACGGGTCATTAAAGATGTCAGACCAGTTCTGAAGATTAGATTTAAGCATGCTGCGATGGTGGATAACAGAAACAGTTATTTAAACAATCCCCTTTTGCCTGGTTGATTATAAAATGGTAAAAAGAAGTTCTATTTAAGGGATTGATTGATTTATATTTATTTGTGTATTTATTTATTTGTGTATTTGTTTATTTATTTATCTCTTTATATCTATCTATTTATCTGGTCTGTCTTTCTGTCTATCTATTCGTATGTATTTATTTATTTATTTAATTTATGTATTAATGCATTTGTGTATTTATGTATTTGTGTATTTATGTATTTATTTTTATGCATTCTTTTTATTATTTTTTATTTATTATTTATGTATTTTAAATATTATTTTAATTTATTCCATTTTTATTTTATATATATATATATATATATATATATATATATATACATAAGCAAATCAAAATCTAAATGAATATATATATATTTTTTTTTCTTTATATATAATTTCATAATTTCTTTTCTTATTTTCTTTCTTATTTTTCTTATTTTTTATTTATAATTTTTTTATTTTTTTATTGATTCTATTTTTCTTTATTTTTTTTTTTTGTTCATTTAGATTTTGCTTTGCTTTGTTTTCTTTTGTTTTACTTTATTAATTAATTAATTAATTAGTTCATTCCATCATTAATTTCTGTGATTTTTATTTACTTATGTATTGAGTCCTTTATTTATTTAAGTTCACAGATTCAGAAGTGAAATCAAAGGCTAAATAAAATAAAAATAAAAAACATGTACAGTACAGTACATCCTGACAGCATACGCAATTCCTATATGAAAGCATGACAAAATATACTTCTTTATTGTTGTTATTCTTCAAAATACCATTGAAATCAGTACACTATACCATTTATCATCCTTTAGTTCAAAATAAGTGTTTTATTTTGTTTGATGTTATAGGCATTTTTCTCAATGTCTTTGTTCAGTATCCCACAGGACCACAACTCAAACCAGAGTTAAAACCACCAGACCAACCAACATGGCCATTACGCTTTCCTGCTCCACTGAGAAACTCCAGCAGAACCCAGCTGGGAAACATTACATACTGCAATATGGTCATACAACAAATTAGATCTAAGCACGTGTTGTGTTTTTCCATGTTAAAACCTCATTAATTTGTTCCCATACCATGTGGGTATGAATATAGCGCGTCAAAACCAAACTAATGGTATTTGCAGTAACCAAAAGAGCAGAACAGGCATCAATGACTGACTGACTGACTGACTGACTGACTGACTGCTTGGACTCGATAATCTGGGAGTTTTAGTGATTGAGAGACACCATAAACTCCCAGAAAACATCAAGTGGAACTGCACATGTTAGCTATATTTTAGTTTAATTGAGGTACAATCCATTGGGAGCACTTGTTTGCCTGTTGCTTACAAATACCATGGGAACATTTGTGATAGTCTAGAAAATCATAATTCACTCCACCTGCAAACCAGGTGGTTGCAATAGAACCTGAAATTGACGGACGGCGTAGTTCACAGACACGTCCAAGGCGACTCATATAGCTTTTTTGCTTCACCTGAAATTATAATAACTCCAGAGATGTTCCTGTTGGAGCAGATCAGAGCTGAATAGCAGAGCAGTCAACATGGAAAGTTCCCTGGAGACACAGTGAGGTTCTGCTACTCTCATTTACACAACAGTGTGTTGTAACACTTGCAGTAAGGACATGGACCCCCTCTGGGGTGCAGGCAACTGACAGGAAATACATGTTTGTGGGTATTCTGGGTAGTGAAAAACCAGAGGACGTGCTTGTTTTGTTGATTCCGTATCCATGTCAGGGCCGGGGTAAGATACTCCTCTCATCTTTGTCAGATCCGCTGAGTCAGGCCAAGAAACATGCTCTGATTCTGCGCTGGTCGCTGGCCACGGCCGCCGTGTATGCTTGTATGCTCTAGATATCAATTACCTTGGAAATACATCCTGTAATTAATCACAGGATTAAAGGGGCAGTTTGTAGGTCATCTTTCACCCAAATACCATTGTTTAATAATATATTTATTCTGATAAAACAAGGCAGATGCATTATAATAAAGGGCAAAGTTGGACAATCAATTTTCATTAATGTATTCAAGTTAAAATAATTTTTTAATTGAAATGCAAACATGATGTCTAAATACTTTAAACATATATATATATATATATATATATATATATATACATACACGTTATATGTGTGTGTGTGTTTGTACTATATACTGTATATATATATATATATATATATATATTAGTTAGTAAATGCATTATTTATTTTTGTCAATAGATGCACTGTTTATTATTTCTTTATTTTGTGTGTACTTTATTTTATGTACTATATATTTTTAAATAATTTATTATGAATTTTATTTTTATTTAATTATCATTTTACATAATAATATATATATGAAAGGAAGGAAGGAAGGAAGTAAGGAAGGAAAGAAAAAAAGAAAGAAAGAAAGAAAGAAAGAAAGAACCTGGATTTGCAAGGGCAGAGATATTCGACCGCTTGATTTTGAAATGCAGTACACTGACATAACAAAAACTGTGGCGTGTTTCACTTTGAAGTTAAACATCTAGGGCTGCGCTGTATGTTGCAGTTTTAAGGGTTATTAATCTGTTTTCATTTACTTTTCATCATACTGTGTCTCTACAAACCCAGAAAGGAATGAGGGCCACCTACAGAACAGAAATCGGCTTAAAGTGTGTCATAAAAACAAGCCACACAGCAGATTGCTGGTATAATGCGCTGCAGAAAATTGTCCTGTTGAATGAGACCAGCGTCTTTTTAAAGAACTGCAGCATGTTGAAGCAGGGCCGCTGAGTTAAAACATGCTCAGAGATGTCCAATAAAACGGCACTGCCTCCAGAACTCCAGCTGTGGTCCTCTGTAATGGGCATATAAAGAAACCCTTTATTAAAACATGCCTCGGTATGCGCTGTCAATCATGAAAGGCCAGGCTCTTGTGCCCTTGTATATTTATCTTGATCTTGGTCCCATCGTCATGATGTTATCCTGATACTGATAAAACAAACAGATGAGGTAGAGAAGTTTGTTTATGGAAATTAATTCTGTCATTGAGTGTTTGAATCTCATCGAATTAGATGGATAATGAATGATAATGCATTTGTTTAATTCAACTTTGTTGGGACATCAGCTGATGTAATTCCTCAAAGTCCTTGAATTATAAATCTATGTAATTATTGATATTATTGGAAATAAACAGTCTCAGCTTATATCAGACCACCCACAGTCCATTCGCTGACTGTTTGATGTTACACACAACAAATAAAGGTGCCGGCTGAAATATGATCAGAGCATATTTCTGAATATCTGGATTAATTTGTGATAGAAATATATTCAAAAATTGCAATGTAAACATTTTCATTACAAAAAAAAGTCTCTAAGTTAATATTTTTGAAAGAAGCCTCATCATCGCTGCATTTATTTGATCAAAATATAGTAAAAGCAGAAACATTTTGAAATTTGTTTACAATTTAAAAGAACTGTTTTCTATTTTAATGTATTTTAATTGAAATGTGATTTATTTATGTTATGGCAAAGCTGATTTTTTAGCATCATTACTCCAGTCTTCAGTGTCACATGATCCTTCAGAAATCATTCTAATATGCTGATTTGCTGCTCAAGAAACATTTCTTATTATTATTAATGTTAAAAACAGTTGTGCTAATTAATATTTTTGTGGAAAACTTATTTTTTTCAACAGGATTCTTTGAATAGCAAGTTCAAAAGAACATCATTTATTTGAAATATAAATCTCTGTAAAATTACAAATCTCACAATGTTACTGTCACTTTAATAAAAATATTACATGAAAAAAAAATAAAGCCAAAAATTTTTTAATGGTATAGTGTAAATGTAAGGAATGATGATGTAAGGAATGTCTCTCCTTCAAAAGCAACTGGTTCAGCAACTGACCCACGGCCTGTATAAACACACAGGAAGCAGCAAAGTTCTACTTGGTAGAAAACAAAATCTTAGAAATGTGCCTCCAACTCAAATCAGCACTAATTCTCTTTCTGCCCATTCCAGGGATCGACTTAAGTCCACAGCTGTACGGTACAAAGGAGGGTCAGCCACCAATATTACTGAAAGCTTTACCTTCGAATTTAACATGTAAGCAGAAAAAGAGACTCGTTCCTCGTCCTTCACAACCGCTCTGACTGACTGAATACACTGGGCAGACCATCAGAGACAGGAAAATAAACATCCAGAGAGCTGAAACATTCAACTATCAGAAGACTTTCCGGGCTTTTGCTTCCTTTCTCTTTTCTTTGATGTATGGTACTGGCAGCTGGAATTAAGAGTGCACTAGCCTTTCCACAGATACATTTGTTAAATCGGTGTCATTTAAGGTTATCTTGTTCCATGTAGATGTAGTTAGTCAATTGACCCAATCAATGAGGAAATTAGAGGATTGACTGATCTGTTTAGTATATGAAGTGACTCAAAAGGGGGAATGAGGAGGACCTTCCCCGCCATTTAACGGGACAATTCAGTCTTTTTCTCCAAAAGTCCATTGGGAGTAACTTGTTGAAGAATGTAAAGAATTTCCTTTCCCTATATCGGCATTGTTAACCTACCTCTATCTCCCTGAAGGCTTGTGACAGGGAGCAGGTGAGAGACCTATAAATCACAGCTCCATAAATCCACAGCCCTCTCTGGTTGCACGTTTTCCACTGATAACTTCTGACAATGCGCCACTGAATATGACACGCACGTATAAGTGCAATCATTTAATCCCAGCAAGCCGCTCCACTGAAACTCATGTGTGCTGTCAGCAAGCCTAAAAAAACAATGGGTTAACCCTAATATGGGATGGACTTCAAGAAATGTTGAATAATAAGACAGGGTAATATTATGCATCAGGTCTAGCTTGTCAGATTGGATTGATTAACTATATTTGTTTTAGGTTTTTGGAACGTGCAACAGAGGTCCCATTACTCTTCGGTTACACGGTAAGGTAGCGTCACTGGGAATTCATAAAAATGGAGACTAGAAAATGAGGATTGCAGCACCGCATCAAAGGCTATAGTTGTGCGCGTCTTTGTTTTATATGATTTGTGCTGTTAGCATGTGCCTTTATTTTAACTTATCACATTTTAAACCTACTTTTGTTCACTTGCACAAAAGAAAAATACGTATATGGGATAAAATTATATCCTCGGTCATCCTAGACCTTATGTAGCCACGCCCCTTTTCAGCGCTGCGCTCGTTGTATTTTGTCTTCCGGTCTGTATTTTCACAGCGATCCTGCATATTTATAAATGAACGGCTCGTTTTAAAATGTTTACTGACCGTTTAACTGACCTTTGTTCAGACATCTGCTTTAAACATTACAATCCTCATGATAACTTTCGTTAACTTTACATTAAGTAAATCCACTTCACCAGCTAATTACTCTTGGACAGCAATGCCATAGAAATATACAGAGCGACCGCAAAAACGGAAGTTCAAAGACAATATTCTAAAGATGGCGGCGCCCTTGTTTCTCTGGCACATAAGGTCTATACTGTACACATTAATGCCCAACACCTCTGGTGGCAAAATAGTACTGATGAAACATTCAACTAATTTTATAAGTGCCTCCATTTTTCCATACCGTCGACCAAAACATTCCGTTATAATTTACGACATCTGTTGGTCATCAAGAGTATGATATTTGCACCTACATGATAATTACTGGAACATAACACACTTCTGAATGTGGTATCTGAATAATCGCCACACAAGTCTTGATCTTCTGGTCCTGTGATCATGTTACATGCACCAAATTGCTCTCAGAGTTTCTACTCCCGAGTGAAATGCAGTTTGTCAGTGATTAATTATAAAAAGATTATTGTATACCTGGAAAAAGTGAGTTTTGAGAAATGTGGGGATACAAACGGAGCAAATTCAAGTGATCATGTTTAAGTGGTTTATTGGTGGGATTCAAAAAACTGAAAATTAACATTTCTAAGTATTATTTCTTTGGCATCAGGTGAACGTGTATCGTTTAGCAATAATAAAGTAGAGAATTTAGTTGAATTGTCAGAAGTTTTGTTGGTTCTCATGAGGAACATATAAACTTGAGCTGTTCACCCTAAGTCTGACACACACGTGACCTGTGACCGTGAGGTCACAGTGTCCAGACCTCCAAGGATTTTATCACTGAGCCCTCAGGGTAAAAAACACTTCCCTGTAATTGGAGTAAGGAAGTCTTTGGGAAAATCACAGGTCAAATTATTGAGTGCAGCATAAACCTGTATTTGGAAGTCGTAAAATCCTTGGTAACTCAAGCTGATGTTAGATTTCATCAAAGACCAAATTGTATTAGACAGAAGATGGAATAAAAAATAAAAAAACATAATTACAACTAGGCTATGTTCAGACTGTCAGCAGAAATCAGATTGTTTGCATATCTAGATTTTATCCAGATTTGATTTTTTTTCCAATCTGATTCAAACCACATTTAGAGGTGGTTTGAAATGGGACTCCAATCAGATTTTTAAAGATGTGTCTCAGTTTGGACGGTCTGGCAACTCAAATCGTCACTCTTAACGTGTCACACAACAGAAACGTCAAAACCGGTGTCAGAAATGCCAGAAGTATTCATACAGTATTCAAACTGTATGTCCAATGATTTCGGCCATGACTACAGCACGGAACATCACAATAAATACCATGTCTCCTCCCTCACACAAGAAAAACACAGTGATGGAGGAAACTGGTATATATTGTGATGTTCTGGTCTTCCGCGTGCAGCCAAAACAGCCTCGACCCGCTGAGACATGGACTCTACAGAACCCCTGAAGGTATTCTGTGGTATCCGGTACCAAGACGTTAGCAGCAGATCCTGTAGGTTGCGAGGTGGAGCCGAACTTGAACTTGTTGGTCCAGCACATCCAACAGATGCGCAATTGTATTGAGATCTGGGGAATTTGGTGGCCAGAGCAACACCTTGAAATCTTCATAATGTTCATCATGCATTATCCTGCTGAAAGATGCCACTTTCACCATGGAACACCATTGTCATGAAGGGTTTTACCTGGTCAAAAATGTTTAGGTTGGTAGAACTTATCAAATTTGCGTCCATGTGAATAGGGTTTCCCAGCAGAACGTTGCCCAGAGCATCACACTTCCTCCACTGTCCCACATCGTCGTCCCACAGTGATCCTGGTGCCATCACTTCCCCAGGTAATCAGTGCACATTTACAAGGCCATCCACGTAATCGGATGATGACATTCTTCCACTTGCTCAAGTTCCAGTTCTGATGTTCACGTGCCCATTGGAGCTTTCGACAGTGGACAGGGGTCATCATAGGCACCCTGATTCGTCTGCGGCTGCAGCCCCATAAGCATCATAGTGTGACGCACTGTGTGTTGTGACACATTCTTTCCATAACCATCATTAAAATTTTGTGTGACTTGTGCCACAGTAGACCTTCTGTTGCTTTGGACTAGACGGGATGGCCTAAATGTATATACACGAAAACATATCCAACTCACAGTTCACCACAAAATCAACAGAAGTCAAAAGTCAGAGATTCAATATAAACCAATTCTTACAAAAAAATAAATAAATATGTGGACTATGTCACCCACTTTAACTTTGTAGCTCTATAATCTTACTATATGTCAACAGTTGCTTCTTTTGTATCTATATTTATGTCTCCATTTTAGGAACTACATCTAAGACAATGTTGATGCTTGAATAAAACCCATTTTCCACTGGGATCCACAGTATGTCTTGGCTACTGCAGTGCTGCTTATTGCCTTTAAGTTGTGCTCTATAATCAGTTTCCAAGCATTTAGTCTTTTATTTACCTGGGCACAGCTCATGTGGAAGTGACACACTATGTTAAATGTTTGGCCCGATCCTAGAGGTGCAGCTATAAAACAATGGTTTAGCTTTAATTGCAATGCATGGGTGGGCCTTCATTATACTTTCACAAATGCACGAGCTGAATTATAGAGAGATTTGAGAGAGCAAGCGAGTACATGGCTAACTCTTTGCAAATCTCATGCTGATACTAAAAACACAGCCTATATCTGAACCTTTAGCATTCCCAGCTGCTCTGGAGCATATTTTGTGCGTCTCTAAACTCCAGTCCACACTGAGTGTGACTTGTTGACGCTGCTGTTTTGGGATCTTTCATCCTGTGTTTTGCTGTTGTAGAAATGTAAAAGGAAGTATCTGATCCAAGTGTTATTCGAAAGCATGAAAAAAAATATGTTGCTTGTAAATGAAGCGTGAACGAGCAGATCATAAAAGTATTCAGGGGACATAAAGGTAAAGTATGTACTGTCTTCTGTTCCAACTTAATGTGCAGAGACAGCTAAGTAATCTAGGTTGATATTTTTTACAGGAAACCTGTAGAACCAGTCATTATTTTTGCCTTTCTATTTGGTGATATTATGGCAGAAATTACATACTGAATGGGATCAAATCTGCGCAGACATGTTCCAACATCTAGTGGAAAACTTAGATGGGTGGAAACTATTAGGGAGGACTGACTGCTTATTAATGCTCATAATTAAATGTTCAACATTGGTTTTGATATTCGGGTATTTTATCTTTTAACGCTATACTCTGAAGCATAAACTTTGCTCCTTCTATCATGACTACCCAAAACGTTTACACTCCATGGGCTTTTTCAACTTACAGTATGCCCCTAAGTTGTGGTATTTACCTCCAGTTGAAATTTGTGAGGCACTTAGTACCCAGCAAGCAATAGCCGTAATTTCACCGTCTAGGTTAACTATGGACCCGATATACTCTGGCTATGAGTAACCCACTTCGAGCCAAAATAACTTTGAATTTGGTTACATGTTGTTTTTGCCAAAATAACTTGCGAGATGCATGATATTCCCTCATGTAAGCAAAGTCAACAGTGATTATAAGGTGTTTGGTTTCATTTCTTTGACATGTTCTATGCATAGCCTGTGCGCCTATTCTTGGGCTATGGTTAGACGTCTATTCAATTTTCACTGACCGCCCAAATTTTGCCTTGTTTTAGCCTAGACGTTAGGGCTGTTTGGATGGCTATTAGATGTCTTTTTAGGGTGCTTTTACACCTGAGTGTTTGTTTCGGATCCTGATGCGTTTTCTCCCTTGATTCATTTAGGCAAATGTGAACGCCTGAATGAGTTGGTCTTGGACCGATTGCAAAAGAACTCCGGGGCGTTTTGGTTGAGGTGTGAAAGTTAAAATTGCTCTTCTCTGTACGAGAATGCTGTCCCGAATCCCGATGAAGCCTTGATTCCTGCTCTAGTTACATTATAAAATTCGTATAGTGTTTGTGTGTGTCTTGACACAGTTAACATTTAGACAGCGCTTGGAGATCCAGAGAGAGCGCGTTCGAATTTGCTGCAGTATTAATGTGCAACGAATGTAGTGTATAATTAAACAGCGGGAATGACAGCTACATTCATATAGTGTTTGCATGTGTCTCGACAGCTATAAATAAAGCCAAAATAAACTCATGGTGCATACTTGATGGATCTTGATGGATGACGCAGAGAATAAGATGATAGTTTTGATAGATAGACTGACCAATAAGAGAATAGTTGTACAAGCATGTGACTTGCATGAAAACATTTTGGTCCCCCCCCCCCCCCCCCCATCCATACCAAAAAAGAAAATGACATAAATTAGTTCTGGTTCGCTTAGCGAATGTGAAACTCTCAACGTTAGCGCTTGTCATTTTCAACACTGAAACTAAATGCACAATAGAAAAACAGCTTTTATGACGTATATTTCGCGACGGAACTTACCTAACATCCAAAACAATGCTTTTTGCTGGGATAAATGTGCTCGCTGTGTGTGCGTAACCTACGTATTTTGACCAGTTGAGAATTTATGAAGAGCTTATAAAATGAGTTTAAGAGTTAAAACAGTGGCAGAATCCTTCCGTCACACTCACAAATGAAGATCTGCTGTGAGATGTAGTTATTTTTTTCCCATTGATTTAATGATTGCAGTAATTTATTTATTAAGTAATTTATGTATTTACTTTATCTTATTTTTATTTATTTATTTATTTTATTGCAAATTTACAAAACAGTGACACATATAAGGTAAGAAGTCGGTGACACACATATAGCCTACAATACAGAAGAGAGAAGAGAGAAAAAGCACAAAAACAAAATAAAAACAACGAAATACAAAGCAGACCAACACAGTCATCGACAAAATGATGTAAGTAGGCACACAAGATCCTTTCTGTGACGCAATAGTGGCATTCCGGTAGTATCAGTATAGATCTATTGAACGTAAACATAATAAACATCCCAACAATTACAACAACAACAACAACAACAATATATTAATATGTATTGGTGATAGTATCAATGATAACATTCACAATGATAATATTCATGACAATAATAGTAGCATTAGCTCTAGCAATCTGCAACAATAGTAACAATAGTAATAATAACAATATATAAAAAATAAAAATAAAAAAAATAAAAAAAGGTCAGTCAATAATATCACCATACATTTGCTCTAAACTCTAGGTCAGGGGGCTGATCCATAACTGCCAGTGAGCACAACCAACAGACCCCCCGATACAGGAACCTCTCCTTGATTCAATAAACCGATTCCCCCCCACCACTGCCAGCGACACCCAACCCCTGTAGTTAAGTTCCTAAATTCCATTGAATTTTCCTCCAAAAGGCTTATCTATGTTTTCTAGGAATTCTGAGGAAGTACGGTCATTTGGTTTCACTTGTCTAAGGAGAAAAAAGCTCATTGGCATTATTTTGCGCTAATGATCTGTTTTGTATTTTCGCTTTTACGGTTCTCCTTGTGGGTTGTTGCTGTGGTGATTTTGTGGTGTGGCAACCCCACATACACAGGATACAGTTTCCATAGACACTTCTGCATATTAAAATACTTGGAAATCACTCTGTAATATTACTTTTCTGGGTGATGGATGATTCAAGAGGGAAAAACCAACTCAGTTTTCGTGACATACTGTAGTTTATGGGGGTTTTACAAAATAACCATTTTACATAATTTTTATTCTGATAAATGAAATTGATGGCTTTGGCTAGATGAAATTAATTTTGAGATCTTTCACTAATATAAAAGCATCACTGTTCAATATCTCAGCAGTGCACTGAGGCCATTGCTCCAACAGTTGCCAGTTATTTTCTGATTGAAGCAGCAGAACTGAGAATCATATGTGATAGCGTTTACAGTACAGCAGGCACTCGTCCCCATCTGTGGTTTAGCGTATCAACCGATGCTGGGTTGTGCGGTGACTGGCTGTGGAGGAGACCAGAGGCAGCAGCAAGATGAATAGCCCACAGTGGTTTAGAACTGGGGGAAACAGAGGGAATGGTAGGGTGCAGGGGATGATGGTGGAGGGAGACCCCCTAATTACACTGTAAACACAGCTGTTGATGTGAATGTAAGTGTAGGGCAGCGATCGTTTTCCACATGTGCCTGGTTGTCTAGCACAGCTGGTTGCGCTCAAAAATGTTTTGGTCAAGTGTTTTGGTGTGACGCAGTTACACCGTGGACTTAAAATTGTATGAATTCTCGCCAGTTACGGGCATACTTGTGGATTTTTAGTGGCATTTAACTTAAAGTGGAATAAATAACTGGTGTAACTGGCAGGTTGTCTGTATCTTGTGTATAGACTTTAGTCAGGGATGTCGCCATTTTGCCACAGCATGCACTGTATAAAGTTCCTTAAGCACATCTAATGACAGTTATATATATATATATATATATATATATATATATATATATATATATGTGTGTGTGTATGTAATGTCATGTTTACATTCCCATTAAAATAATACAATTATACATTAATAACACATTTTAATCTTTTTATTTTATTAAATTTTATATATATGATTGTCACGTACTGCTCTGAGACAAGAAGGTTGAGGGTCCAAATGCAGTTTTATTGAACAGAGGGTAATCCAAAAACGTAATCCAGAAAACAGACAAGAGGTCAAAAACACCAGGCAATCAGTCCCAAAAATAACAGGGTCACAGGGGCACAGGCAAAAAGGGAAATCCATGGGAACATGCTGAGAATCAAGAGAACCAGGACACGGGAGAAACAGGATACAAACACGCTTGGAATTGTAGTAGAAACGCAAAACAAGACTTCGCCAGAATGACAGAAAGAACCAGGCTTATATATGGTGAGCAACAAGAAGATGAGACACAGGTGAAAACAATGAGTACTGATGAGTACAGGCAGAGAATTATGGGAGATGTAGTTTGTGAGCAAATGACAATAGTCTGTTGTAGTGTTCCCTCTGGCGGCTCTCAAGGGGACTCCAACTGGTGACTGTTACAATGATCAATCCTACGTATTATTTCATGTATTATTTCATTCAATGTAAATATATATATATATTACACTTGAAATAATACAATACATAAAATAATACATAAGACTGATCATTTATATATATATATATATATATATATATATTAAAGTTATTATATTATATTGTACCATTTTATTTTATTTGCATAAGAATATTTTAATTGCCATTATAAACTTCAGTACTGCTGCTGGAGGTGGTGATCTTTTGGAGCAAGGTATTTATTAATTGAACAGCTATGCAATCGTATGCTTTTATTGGGAAAATAAAAGAGCTTAGCAAGTATATCTTTGCTCTTTAATAAACACGTATTTCTGTTTAATGATTACAGTCTTTAACTGTGCGTTGCCACCACACAGAATCTCCTGCTCACCAGATCTCCCTGACTAAGTTTAACCGGCCCTATCATCAGCTGAGCCTTTTCTTATTGACACTTCAATGACCCTCACTGCCACTACCCACCCTGAGGCAGGGCTTCTTTTTATTAGTGAAAAGCCTGTCGAATTATTCTGACAGAGGAGTACAAAAGACTAACTGTGGATTCATGCTGAAACGGATGTAACGCTGGTACAAAGACAGTCAGGATTTCCTAAATGCATTTTAATCTTCTTTATTTATCAAATAAGACTAGATCTGTTAGCTCTGCATGCCTGAACATGTATGACATAGCTGGGTGGTGGTAAATTAGGCGAGTTGGGGGTCAGTTTGGTGCCTGAGGTCAAATCAGGGCACCGTTACAGGTGGTTGTGGTAGAACAAAGAGCATTACTGAAATGATTCACATCTCCGCCTTATACTGTCTGCACAATCTATGAGTAATAGCAGAAAAGCTCTTCTCAGCCTGCTGCACTGCCCCTTACCTCTGTCTGTATGTCTCTTTCCTTTCATACATACGGCAGACGTTATGGTTCACTCCTCTGTGTGGGCATATTCAGTTTCCTCATTTTTAATGCAGTTTACCATTGTCTTCAAAACCACAGATGTTTGGTTTACATTCCTCTATTGAAGAACAGCAGCCTGCTTTGCTATTTTCTCTCGCTTTTTTTGGCCCCAAAGCCATCCCACTTTTGGAAAGTGTAACAAATAGTTTTTCACAGCTGTAGGGCTTCAAAGGAGTGGAAAAGATAGATCTTTCAGAGATAAACCTGTGAGAAACATTCTTTCAGTGGCGTGCACGGTGGGCGGCTGGGCTCAAGCCCCTGCCCCTTTTGTCTCAATAGGCCTATGTATTGTGCCCCTCTCTGATAATTGTAAATAATAATAATTATTATTATTATAAATAGTATAATGGATAACAATACACTTATACACTATTGCCACTTACAATACAAACAAACAACAACACAAGTGGTAGGCGGAGTTTCCTTTGCAGCGCTATGTACGCAACAGTTCGGCGCGAGTCTTCAAACTACAGGAGCAGCAGGTAACGTAAGATAATATGGAAAAGTTAATGTAAAAGTTGCGGCAGCATGCGTGTTATGCTAAACTAAAATATAACTCGATTTCAGCTGCATTCTGAGTCTGACAATGTCATTCGTTTTTATCCAAGGCAAGTGTTATTAGCTCGGGGAAATACATCTAGTGAAATGAAATCTTAAGTCCATGTCCAACTCTAAATTGTAAGGATTTTATATCTTTGATTTCATAGTACAATAAGGTTAATTTGTTTATTGTTCATATATTAACTAACATGAACTAACCACAATGACACATTTGTTACTGTATTTGTTAATCTTAGTTAATAATAGTACACCTGTTAATTGTTTGTTCATGTATATTTCACAGTCAGTGCATTAACTAATGTTAACAAATACAACTTTTGATTTTAATAATGTTTTAGTAAATGCTGAAATGAATATTAACTAAGATTAATAAATGCTGTAGAATTGCAGTTCATTATTAGTTCATGTTAACTTTAAAAAATTTACAATATCAACAAAACTAAACATGGTTACCTTCTTGATTATCACAGAGTTTTGTTAAAGTAAATAATATTTAGTAATATTATAATAATTTCCCTATTTTCGTTTGATGTGTTATGCATTCTAACTGTATCAACATCTTTTCATAGAATGCCAAGGAAATAAAGGATAAAAACAAAAAACAAAAAGGGGAACTTTTTTTGTTTGCCCTTTTTGGTCCTTCCGCCCCTGCCCATGAGGAGGTCTGTGCACGCCACTGCGTGGTCCTGTTGGTTTTTAAGCATAGATGGCTGTGATTCTGTCACTGGCTCCCCTCAATCTAAACTCACTGCATCTCCTTTCCAAGAAAACTCGTCGAGATTTCAGGAAGCCGCGGGATTGCTTTGTTTGGATGTACCGACAAATATTACAAACCATTCAAAAGAAGGATAGAGGGAGTTTAGGTTGTTTTATCAGCGCAAAAGGAGGGAAAGCGCCGTTACGCGTCGATTTGAGAGATTTATCCGACACTTCTGGAAGCAGCGCTCTCGACGCGCGTAATGGATCGATAGTACGAACTTTTGGGAGTGTAAAGAAGCTCCTCTAGACACCGCGAAGGCGCTATTTTTGGTGGAATAAAAGCTCGTTCGAGAGAATTCATTAGTTATATTGTGTTAGACACTGTTGCAGACCGACGTGCGCTGTGATGGATGGAACAGTTCTTTTGATATCGATGCTGGTGTTGGTTTTCTCTGGAGATGTTTGGAGCGCGTCGTATCCTCAGCGGTATAATCTGTACGCAGGGACCCAGACTCAGACTCAGCCTTTAAACGGGGCGAGAGCATCGAGCAGACACAGGTATGACACTTTTATTTCAGACACTAATATGATGAAAGAAAAGTAATAGTGAAAAATAATGAAATATGCGATAGATAGATAGATAGATAGATAGATAGATAGATAGATAGATAGATAAATAGATAGATAGATAGATAGATAGATAGATAGATAGATAGATAGATAGATAGATAGATAGATAGATAGATAGATGTGCCATGGTTGTGAATATAAATATGGTCACACTTTAGAGTAGGGTCCAATTCTCACTATTGTAACTAACTATTAACTACGACTTTTGCCTCAGTAAAGTCGTAGTTACTGCTTATTAATAGAGTTAGTTAGGTAGTTGTTAAGTTTAGGTATTGGGTAAGATTAAGGAAAATAGAATACGGTCATGCAGAATAATGCATTAATATGTGCTTTATATATGTAATAATAAACAGCCAATATCCTAGTAATATGCATGCTAATAAGCAACTGTTGAGAATTGGACCCTAAACTAAAATGTTACCGGCAATTGGTATTACCTTATGATGATACCCATCTTCAAGATCATCACCTTTAGATAGATCTGATCTACTAAAATCTATTTTTTTGTTCAATTAGATAAGACACATCAAACTTTGCATTGCACAGAGATGATGACAGTTCATAGACAGACAAAATGTTTTATAAGTCCCTTTCAGGACAGTTACAGATGTTATGCATTTTTCTGTAATCCATTTATTGAGGGGAAACATAACCTGAGGGGACTTTAAAAAGCAAATGTGCTTTTAAATGTGTGGCACAGATGACTACATGAAAGGAAAAGCCTCCCTTTATCCTTCAGTGAAACGACAGGAGGTGCATTGCTGTCCATCCAAACAGCTAATTTTCACTTACTGAATGCAAGGTTCGGTTTAAAAGGACGTTTTGTGGGACCCCTGTGATTTCCAAAGCTTTTCAGTATATGGTTATACATGTCACTCACCACCCTGGTAATAATTACACTAAAAGCACCTTCCTTTACTTCTTTATCTGTCAATCAGGTGGTTCTACAATGCAATGCTCACACTCAGCCACACACACCCACTTTGACATTGTTGTTTTGTCTGTGATTTTTGGGTGTGAACGGGAGAGGTTGTCCCAGCTCCTACATGCAGACCAGGGCTTCCCCCTTCATCTGACGCAATGCTTTCTTAAGGGTTGATGGACACGCAGGCCACATGCTGATGGTCAGAGCTAGGAGGCATGGATTATGGTCTCAAGTCCATTTAATAAAGACCAGTCATAGAAATTATTAGTATACAGCTATTTTAGTCCATCTAAACAAGTTTGGACTTATGAATAGCTCTCAAATAGTCGAGTATACTGTAGTATACTAGAGTAGTAGTGAGGTAGTGATGGGTGATGTCTATTATGTGAGAACCCTCAGTGCCAGTGGGATGAAGTATGTAGTGAAGTATGCACTGCCTGCTTGAGAAATCTGAGTCGAGTTACTGGGGATTAGCAGCCTGTTTGAACTTTTAGTTACAACAGATGTAAAAAGCAATCTCCGTTTTGTGTATTTATTTTATGGAAAGTGAAAAAGTAGTAGGGAGGGGGGAAGTGTGAGACTGAAATCAAGGGAAGAAGTTGTTCTTTTTCGCTTAGTGTGGAGAACTCATCTTCTCTCTTGTGGCTTTTTCTTCTTTAGTCTTCTAACGAATTGATAGATTTTGACTCTGGACAAAATTCAAAGATTTTGCTTTGGATCTGCAGCTGCCAAATATTTGCGTGTTGGAATACATGTCCTAATATGATTTGTTTGTGGTGTGTTTATTTACAAAATCCAGCACTTTAAGCGTCTTTGAAAATCTAGCAAAATATGTGAACATATGAAAAGGAAATGCTCGTTCATATTCAGAAAATATGATACTGAAATGCTCCTGTGTAAGTTAGTGTGTCAAAACTTATTGGAGCTCGCCTTTTCAGCAAAGGTATGATCTGGATCTAGTCTTGGTCTGGATCATGGAGGGTGCAGTCTTGACTCCAACTATGGTCTTCAGGTGATCTTGTATAGTTATTTTATCATCCCTGATTCATGTGTACATCATTATTTGGGCATGCTATTAGCTGTTTAGCCAGCTAGATTACCTAACATGTCTACTGGATACTTATCTTATAATTTGTTAACAGTACTGCTTATTATAACTAAATTCAATTTAAGTTGTAATTTCAGAAAAATCGCAGTTTCAAAAATGAGTCAATTTTTTTAATTAAACTCACTCACAAAATCCAGCTTTGTGAAATCAGACTTGAACTTTGCACTGCATCTAAAAGGGAATGGCAGAAGCTAATCAGCTTTGAACGTAATCTCATTTTCAACTCATATTTTGCATACTAACATTTAAGTAGCATGTACTTTAAGTGAATTATCTTGCGTCAAATCTCACATTTTACTCAAGTGTGAGAATGTTGCCTTGCAGTGCTGAATGTATACTATAGTGAACAGTTTTGTGAGACATGAACTTTGAACTTGTTCTATCAACCTGTGAGCTTAAAAGAAGTGAATAAAAAAGATTTCTTGTGTAAAAAGAAATAATGTCTGTAGACAGAGACATAAAATGCTTTGGGTTGTGCTGTAGTGTCGCATACAGCTATAAAATTGAGCCTTTTTCTGCCAAACCAGAAGTCAAAAGTCCAAGCCTAAATGTTGTGTCGACTGCTATTCAGGAAATCATGCTGGACAAGCTTTGATGAATGCCCTGAAGACTGGACGCCCAAGTTCATGTTTGCCATCTTTCATTTATTTCTTGAAAACATTTATGCTGACAGACAAACAGACAGTGCTGGCATGCAATTCTTCAGAGGATGACTATTAAACAGGATGGTGTCAGAATAACAAAAATGGCATAGTCTTGGATTGGCTCCATTATATGTGACTTATTAGGAATAGTCTACCTCTACTGAGGGTAAGGTCCAATGAATGGTAATTCCTCAATAACATGCCCTCACGCAATCTGTGCCCATAGAACTTGGCAGAAAAGTCAAAATTGGACCAGCCATTATTCATACATTTCTACACCCTCTGCAGGTTCATTTAGAGTACTTGACTTATTGAAAGGCTGAATTTCACGAAAAAAGGCATGATGAAAATTTTATTTTTTTAAATTATTTATTTATGTATTTATTATTATTATTATCATTATTTGTATTTGTTTATTTATTATATATTTTTTTAGATTTGCATTGATGAGAATTTGGAGGAGGAAACTATAATGGAAATGTCAATGCAAAAAATCGTATTTGTCTCAAAAAATATTATATTTATTTACTTTATACAAAATATAATTTCTTAACCTGGATATTTCTCATATTTCTCACCGCAAAGCCTGTGCACACTACCTAATGGAAGTTGTACCATGCAATCATCTCAGGTTACGACTGTAACCCTGGTTCCCTGAAGAGGGAACAAGACGCTGCGTCGAGACACTGTGGGAACGGCCCTGCGTGATTTCTTCATGAAGCACCTATGAAATCAGTCCAATGGCGTGACGGAACGTCATAGACCAGGAAGCTATATAGCACCCCTTAAAAAACAGACCGCGCTAGCTTCTGAATAGGCGAAGCAAGTCCTATTGCATAGGAAATACTAAGTTGTAAAATACACTAAGTTGTCTGTCTGAAATAAACCAAACCAAACGGCAAACGGCAAGTCGATCACAGGCATGCAGGGAGTATGGCAGGGTGACGCAGCGTCTCGTTCCCTCTTCAGGTAACCACGGTTACAGTCGTAACCTGAGACGTTACCTTTCAAAGGAACTCGAGCTGCGTCGAGACGCTGTAGGAACACTATACCCACAACCCCATAGTAACAATTGTCTGTCCATGTGAAATATCTGCGCACACCAAGACGAAAGCACCTGCGCCCCTAGAGTGGAGCCGAAGTCAAGGTCAAAAACCTCACTAATGTGTGTGGCAGGGCAACCTCTTTCCACATCACAAACATATTGGAGGGAAACTCCTGACAATAATGTTTTAGAAGCAGCCATACTCCCAGTATCTTGGTCTGACGCCTCACAGTGCCACAAAGGAAACGTTACTAGAGGGTGTCTCCTCAAGAATACACCACCCAAAGGGACGTGGTAAGCAGCTAAGGCCGCCACGTACACCTTTAGTGTGGAGGGGGATAGACCTGTGGAGAAACGCTCCTGCAGGAACTCCAGCAGGTTGCAGCACTGCAACCACAGGGCAGATAACTGGGTCCAGCTGGTGCTCTCCGCACCAGGAAGTGTACAATATGCACTTTAACCCTCTGAGGTCGACTATCGCGTGGGCGCTTTTTTTCTTATCAGTGCAAGAGAAACTCAAAATACTCTGTTGATTTTGATCTTACATATTAAGTGTTGTACATCATTAGATCCTGATAAGTGTCTATTTTTTTGGTGGATACTCACAATAAAAACAAAGGGTTGTCCTTTTCGCCAAATAAAGAAAAAGAAACATGATGCGCGTTCTGCCTTCTCTCTGTCAGTTAAGTCCATTCTGAAACGCGTCCGAAAATTGTAATTCCGCGAATACTTGTCAAACAGGCACGAGTGTTTTTCCATAATGAAGCTTGAACTCTTTTCT
Source organism: Siphateles boraxobius (assembly GCF_051911475.1). NCBI lineage: Eukaryota > Metazoa > Chordata > Actinopteri > Cypriniformes > Leuciscidae > Siphateles > Siphateles boraxobius. The sequence continues at coordinate 20,000,092 of NW_027508833.1, read as the reverse complement.
TTTTAAACGAATTAATTTATATAAAAAAAACAAATATTCTCAGTTTATGTAATCTGTATGAAAAGAGAGAGATGTCAGTCTTTTTCTTTCCAGCTCATTATACCTAATTACGCGTTAATGTGCCACGCCCACGGAGAGCGCGCGGTTCAAACGCAAATGATCTAAGGCAAGCCATTCAAACATGCCAACGCCCACCAGCTGGATTATAAAACACATCGTGTTTAGTAAGTATCTTACTACAGCTGTGTACACAGCGTATCCTTACGCTGTGAGGAATAATACTATCTAATAACCCTGGAAAATTTACCAGAAGTGCTGGTAGTTTCATTTCGAGGAGCAACGGATCTAGCTGATGTAGTAAGTAATTTATTCTTTAGTGCTTTGTTCTAATCGCGATATTGAATAGTGTCTGACTGTAAACCGCAAAAAGACTGTTTAAATATGAATTATGTGTCTGTGTGTAGGCTAAATGATGAATGAACGGCACAGGTTGGCGCGCTTTGTTTACTAAAGTTATACAGCGCGTGTCTGTGCTGTTCATTCACTCTCGCATCTACATTAGTAAACGTTGTTTACATGAACACATCCAAACTATATTGCTATAGCCTACTAAGATGAGTAAAAATAGACTGAAATATGTTGAAATAAAATGTCTGTATAAGCAACAAACTGCAAATTCACATGTATATGCTAATATATCATACACAATATGTTACAGACTAAATATGAATGTTTATACAAGATTTTGTGATTAGTTTTGGATAGATTATAACGTTTTGACTGTAAAAAAAGACTACTGTCACATTAAATTGGTACGCTTTTGTTCACCAATTTCTGCTCACAGTTAAATATACTATAGTATGATGTTTTGTCAAAAATAAAGTAGGTATATTGAATTATCAACTAAGATGTTATTATAGTGTTTGTTCCAATATTCAAGCTAATGAATCCTAACCTTTTTTAATACGTATGATAAAATGTATACTTTTTACAAAGAAATACACTTGAAATATTGTTAAAATTGTAATTGTTGTTGTAATTGTAACCTATTTGTAATTAGTTACAATTTCTAATAGTAAAATATGTATATATAGATCATTTCTTTTGTCCTTGCATACTTTGGGATCCTGTGACAAGCCTGTGTGTAAGGTTAATTAATATGTAGCTCATTATGTATGTGGCACATTATCCGGCCTTTGTCTTCTCAGGTGTGAACACGCCTCCACGCATATTGCCTTCCCAAACAAAAGGTGTCTTATAAAATTTAAATCAATGTATTGTTTTGTGTAAATGATTAGGCAGGATGATTTTCAGATCCTTTTGCAGCAAAAATTCTAGGCAACAACACTCATTAGTCAAAAGTCTTGTGGACACATATTTAGTATGTGTTTTGTGGCCTTATTTCAGACACTTTAAGTTTTAGTTTTTTCAATAACCACGCATAAACATTATTCTCTAAAAAATACAAACATGTACATACATGTTGCTCACATATTACGGTTGCCCCGTTTGTGCTATATAGAGTGAATTTACACCTTTGCCATAAACATGTTTATAAATAACTAAAAAAAGCACAAATGTCAGAGCATGTCAGAACACCTCAAGGACCCCAAAAACCCCTTAGACCTCAGAGTGTTAAGGTGCACAGTTTCCTTGTGGAGGGAGCTCTGGAGTGGAGGATGGTCTCAACAACCTCAATTGAGAGACCTGAACTTATGAGCTGGACCTCTCAGAGGCCAAACCCAAAGTTTCCACAATTTGTGACCTCAGACCCCCCTGATGGTTGATGTAAGAGACCACCGATGTGTTGCCCCCCCTCCCCCCCTTGATCATGCGAAAAAGATTTCCCCTCTGAGAAAACTCCTTGATTCTGCGTCACCACTGCAGGGGTCTCATGTACAGGAGGCCAAAAGTTATTACGTTAGACACAGCTGCCATGAGACCCAACAGTCAGTGACTGGCCTAGTTTTACCTAGGCCGAAGGGAAGAACCCGATATTGGTACACTTCGCCCATGAAAGTGAACCTCAGGGACTTCCTGTGATGAGGACGGATGGCTACATGGAAGGACACGTCCTTCAATCTATCGTGACAAACCAGTCCTCGGACTGAATCTGTGACACAATCTGTTTGGATGTAAACCTCCATCCTTCTTTGGAACAATGAAGTAACGGCTGTAAACCCCTGACTCCCTACTAGGAGGAGGAAGCCTTTCTATAGCCTCCTTTCGCAGAAGAGTCTGTACTTCTTGCTCTATAACCAGAGCCTGCTCGGGGTCCACCTCGTAGGGAGGACCCCTAGAAATCTTGGCAGAAGAATCAAACTGAATTCTGAAACCATTTCTATAGTGAGCAGGACCCAACAAGATATATTTGGCAGTAGCTTACACGCTACCAGAAAATCTACTAAGGGGACCAGTCTCTCGAGACTGGCCTTTGGTATTGGTCGAACAGCCACTTCGGTGACCTGTAACAGGGGCGCCGCTAGCAATTTTGGGCCTTATGAAAGAATATGAGGTTGGTATACCGCACCCATTCCATTAATACAATCGATCTCTGGGGGCCCCAAAAGTGCATGGTCCCTTATAATCATCCCAACTTTCACCCCCTTAGCGGCGCCCCTGCTCTGTAACGGTGAACCGGCAGGGAACAACCAAACTGACTGTTCTACGACCCTCCTCGGAGGATCGTTGGGAAATGCGGGCACCTCAGCGCCCTGAAGCGGCGAACCGGCAGGGAACAACCGAACTGGCAGCGCTGCGACCCTCCTCAGAGAGCACCCCACGACCCCTCTTAAACCCTCCTTCTGCGAGGCAGACACTGAGACTAGAACTCGCTCGAGGGTACCGAAGGGAGATGGGCACCATATAATGAGGTGTTATCCATTTCCCCCTGGGAATTCACCATTTATTTCCTCAGAATTAAATGACTCCTCAAAGATCAGATGAGTATATAATCAATTTCCTCAATTAAATACAGCCAAATATCAACCAGACAAGTAAACACAGTCTGAATGAAAAGCCGAATGCTATATTAATTAGGGGTGGGAATCTCTAGGCACCTCACGATTCGATTCGATTACGATTCAAAGGCCTGCGATTCGATTCAAAAGCGATTATCGATTATCTGAATCTTTTGTGTGTGTGTGTGTGTGTGTGTGTGTGAGTGTGTGTGTGTGTGTGTGTGTGTGTGTGTGTGTGTGTGTGTGTGTGTGTGTGTGTGTGTGTGTGTGTGTGTGTGTGTGTGTGTGTGTGTGTGTGTGTGTGTGTGTGTGTGTGTGTGTGAATATAAATACTTTGCTTTAAAAGTACAAAGTAATGACCCATAAAGAATTAACGTACAATATATTTTATTAACATTGCAAAGAACCAACAGGAAAATAAATGTGTGCCTGAACTAGCAGCATACTTGTAGTAAATTAATAATATAACAACAACAGGTGTTCTGACGATTCATGCTACCCATCGAGATGTGCTACTTACTGGTGCATGTGCAGACTCATTTTTCTTCTGCTTTCCACGCCCATAAATCTATGCATCCTTGCTGTGGATACTTGTAGGAAACTTTGACAGGTCAAAGATGAATATTTGATGATAATTTTTACTTTTCACACCGTTTTAAAAATAAAAACAGTACATTATACTGTACTCTTAACTTCGAATTTTATTATAATTTTATTTCATATAATAATATCATTTTTACTTGTTATATCAAATGTGATAATTGCTAGTTCATTTAAAATATCCAAATATGCTCCCCATACACTTACCCTGATTAAAATGAAATAACGATGTTATAATATTGTGAGATTTACACCATTATGGAAACAATAGAGAATGAATCAACATTATCTATGATCGATTTGCGTTTGGGTAGCATTTTTCGACAAGGCAGCAGAAATCGTCTGAACACCGGTACAGCCCAGAGCCATAGAGAGAAACGGCTCTGGTACAGCCGAGTGTTTTTCCTCCTCTGGGTGGAAACGTGTCATATGGCTTCTCATATTTGTCGTGTTGCCGAAATATTTTAGTTTTATTCTACAAAGCTTACAACTAGTGTGGCTCTTGTCCAGCTCCTTTCCCCCTTCAACTTCATAGAAGCCAAAATATTTCCACACGTCAGCTTTTAACGAGGAGGGTGTTTGGATTTCGCGCTCAGCCATCGCGTCTCTGTTATGTGCGCACGCCACAGACAGACGGTCCGGGCACTGCACTTCCGCGCTTCAGAGTTCCGTCTTTTGCGTTCCGTCAATATTACGTCATTATAAATAGGCTACATATCTAAAAAAAAAAAATTTTTTTTTTGAAAATCGATTTTTGACATTTGTGAATCGATTCAGAATCGTCCACGTCCGCATCGCGATGCATCTAAGAATCGATTTTTTCCCCCACCCCTAATATTAATACAGACATCTAACTCATCAAAGATAAGATGAGTACATATTTAATTCTCTCAAAAATGAAATGCAGCAAAATATCAACCAGACAAGTAAACACGGTCTGGATGAAAAAGCTGAATAGTATATTATATACAGACATTTACTCCTCAAAGAGTTCAGATGAGTACATATTTAATTTTCTCAAAAATTAAATGCAGCCAAATATCAACCAGACAAGTAGAAACGGTCTAGGTGAAAGGCTGAATATAGTGTATTAATATAGACTTCAAATTACAATAGTATTTAACATTTAATTTAATCAAAATTAAATGCAGCCAGAACAAGCAGACAAGAATATATGGTCTGAATGACAGGCTGAATTTTCATATTATAATCTCAAACAATAAAGAATACATAATTAGTTTGCACACAGTCATGAGAGAAAGGGAAATTCCCATCTGCTCAATTCCCTGCGCATATTATACATTGCGGACCTAATATCTACACGTTGCCTCGGCAAACGCAAGATGAGCCACTAGATTATTATATTAGATATGCAGACCCATATTCTACACGCTGCCTCTGCAAACGCGTGATCTGAGTCATTAGATTCTTATTGTAGAGATACAGACCCATAATCTACGCGCTGTCTCGGCAAACGCGAGATATGAGCCACTAGATCCTTATTGCAGACCCCGTAATCTACGCGCTGCCTCAGCACAAGCGAGATCCAAGATCGAGTAACGGAATCTTTATTGCAGACCCGTAATCTACGCGCTGCCTCAGCAAACGCGAGATCAGAGCCCGAGAATCTTTATAGACTTTCTTCCCTCGAGAAAAAAGTCAACAGGAGCAGAGCTAAAACTCTCGATAGTGCATAATATGTTACACTTCGGGAATTTATGAATGAACACCATCAGCCCCCTTTTACTTGAGCTGACCGTGCATGCTCCCCTCCCAAACAAACAACACATGAATCGCTTGTGTCCCCACTTGTAATGAAGCAAGGGCTGGGACGAACACACGATCCAAAGCTGTTTGCTTGCCATTATAATCCTGTCTAGATTATATATATATATATATGACGTCACATCAGTGGTTCTCAACCCTGGTCCTGGGGGCCCACAGCTCTGCACATTTTATATGTCTCCCTCATTTAACACACCTGATTCAAATCATCAGCTAGTTAGGAAAGAGCTCTATGAACTGAACTGGGTGTGTCAGATAAAGGAGACATATAAAATGTGCAGAGCTGTGGGCCCCCAGGACCAGGGTTGAGAACCACTGCGTCACATAACATTCCGTCACGCAATTGAAATCACAACTGATTTCATAGGTGCTTCGACGCAGCTCGAGTTCCCTTGAAAGGGAACTTCATCAGACAGTCTGTAGGCGTCCCGTCTAAAGATGGTACTGTGGTCAGTCAGGTCCAGTTATCAGTTTGCCCTCTGTAAAGGGATGGTGTTCAAAGCTCCATTGATATCACTATTCCCAAATGGCTGATTAGATACAGAGAGAATTAAAGATCCCTCTCAACAGGATAATGGAAAAGTGGTTTTCCTTTGATCTATTTTTGCAACATAGCAGACTAATGAGGGGCTTTAAATGAAAGACTGTTCATTATCCATTTTATGAGTTTCATCATTTGGGTTTATTGTAAGATCCAATTTAACTTTGCCACCCATCTACATTTCAGAAACATTTCTTTTGCAACCCAATTGCCTTTGAATGTGTTCTTCATGTGTACTTCAAAATTCATTGTTGAAGTGCCCATCTTTTCTCTCTTTTTATTTGGTCAAGTCTTATTTGATGCTGTTCCATTCTTAGTATTTTGTAGCTGTTTCTTTTTGCCATTTGTCCTGGTATGTAAAGAGGGTTTAAGCAAAGCCCTCTGTGAAAGGAAAGTTCTTGGCCCTTGACCTGGGCTTTTTTTTGAAGATGTGGCAGTGGTTGTGAAGCCAAGAGCTGCCTGTGATGGTGCCTGTCAGTCTCGGGTCTCATCCAGACCACCCCACGCTGTCACACACTGACTGGAAGTCCTCGCTCCCACAGCGGCCCCTTCACACCAAGAGGAACTTCCTGTAGTGGATGATCAGGACTCTGGCCTCGTTCTGAAAAAACACCTCTGATATGCAAAGTGCTTCCTGTGAACAAGTATGTGTTTGACAAGGGAAGCAGTTAGTGAATATTAATGGATGTTAAGACATGCCAAAATGTCTGTCATGATTGTTTCTGGAAAACAAAGCTTGAATGGGATTGTATCATTAGCTTTGCTCTGTGAGTGGTTCGGTTAAAAGCAATGATTCCAGTTCAGCTATCTTTATTAATGTATTGTTTCTAAATATTAGATCTAACAAAAATATGTTATACACATGTTTTGCTAATGTTTTTCAACATTAAAATGTTGCATGTTTTAAAAACGTATTTCTTGGTTGGGCGAATGTTACAGAAAACATAAAAGGAACATTCAGTTTTATCATTTGCAAGGGAAAATTATAGGAAACTGTAATAAGAACTTTTAAAAAATGGCTTAAATATTTCAGAACAAAATTCCATGAACGATGTATAAATAATGTTTTGTGCTAACATTTTGCAAACATTATTAAAGACCAGACAATTTTGAACAAACATTCTATTAATGTTACTGAAGGAACATTTATTCATAACTATGAGAGAACCTTGTCAGAATGTTCTAAGAATGTTCCCAGTTAGCTGGGATGATGGAGCAGTATTGGTAGGCTACAAATGCATAGCCATATCTAAAAACATGATTTAATAGCTTATTATATAGCTGACTTGTGATTACAGCAGCTCAACACAATATCAGACACAAAAGCCCCTTTCACACAGCGCGTTGATCCCGGGAAATTGCCAGAACGCCTTCTGTGTGAACGCAAACACGACCCGGGATTGATGCCGGGATCGATGCCGGGTTGGGGACCTAGTAACATTGCCGGGATCAGTCCCCGAACGCGCGCTGTGTGAACAAAGTGAAAAGCAGGCTAATGAAACGTCTCGGTTACGTATGTAACCCTCGTTCCCTGAGTAGGGAACGGAGACGTTACTTCGGATGACGACGAATGGGGGTTTCGCTTAGAACACCTATCGACTTTGAGTATTACAAAACGAGCCAATGGCGATGAAATGCCATGGGTCTGCGGAATTTGCATAGCGTATCTCCGCCCCACCGCGTGGGTATAAAAGGAGGACGCCAGCAACATGCAGATATGTCTTCGCTGAGGAGCCGAGACTGAACTCAGGCGTTCTACCCAGCGATACAGCGGAAGTGGCAGGGAGACGTAACGTCTCCGTTCACTACTCAGGGAACGAGGGTTACATATGTAACCGAGACGTTCCCTTTCGTAGTCACTCCGAGTTACGTCGGATGACGACGAATGGGGGTCCCTATGAAATCACGCCACCTTCACAGCTGTCTTCCAGTGCCCTGCGAAAGTCTGATCCCCCTGTCGTGATACTGGCACGGACGAAGGAGTCCTACTTAACACAGGAATACTTAGGTACACGGGGAAGCATACCTCAGAGGAAATATGCCGCAGCATGCCTACCCGTAGGGAGGACTTAAGAACACACATATGGCCGGAGGGCTTCATATGGAGGAACGCCGGAGTGACCAGCCCGAGGGGTGGCAACTTTCAACTCCAGGAGTGGCAAGGTGGCTTGCCGAGGGAAAGACACATGCTCAAGGAGGCTTACAGTGGAAATACACATGTGGGGGTTACTCAGGGGAGGAACCATGCACACGGAGGCACTTAGCCGACGCACAGGCAATAGAAACTGGTGCCAGCGTCAGCAGTGCTGGAGGAACTCAGGGCTTCAGAGAGGAAAGCTCACCTGAGGAATATCCCACGTATCCAGTCCGTGGAGTGGAATGGCGAGCAAGCGAAGACACCTGAGCGGGTCCAGTACTAGCTGACTGAAGCGAGTACACGAGAGGACACAGGCTCCACTCGGAGATTATAAAATCTGGCGAATGTGTTGGGTGCCGCCCAGCCTGCAGCTCTACAGATGTCTGCCAGCGAGACGCCATGCGCTAGAGTCCAAGAGGAAGCCACACTCCGGGTGGAGTGGGCTGTCACACCAAGGGGGCACGGTCGGCCTTGCTGTTGGTAAGCCAAAGCAATGGCGTCCACTATCCAGTGGGATAACCTCTGCTTTGAGAGAGCCTTTCCCTTCAGTCTCCCACCATAACAGACAAAGAGCTGGTCTTGAGGTCCTGAAACACTGCGTCCTGTCACGTAAGCACGGAGAGCGCGTACTGGACAGAGCAGTGCCAAGGCTGGGTCTGCCTCCTCCAGGGGCAGCGCTTGCAGGTTCACCACGTGGTCCCGGAAGGGAGTGGTGGGAACTTTGGGCACATATCCAGGCCGGGGTCTCAGGATCACGTGAGAGTGACCGGGCCCGAATTCCAGGCATGCTTCGTCAACGGAGAATGCCTGCAGGTCCCCTACCCTCTTGATGGAGGCCAATGCAACCAGGAGCGCTGTCTTCATAGACAGGAACTTAAGCTCAACTGATTGCAGAGGCTCAAAGGGAGCCCTCTATAAGGCATTTAACACCACCGAGTGGTCCCAAGAGGGAACGAGAGGAGGGCGAGGAGGATTCAATCTTCTCGCTCTTCTCAGGAACCTGACGATCAGGTCGTGCTTCCCCAGATACTTACCTTCAACTGCTTAGTGATATGCGGCGATAGCGGCCACATACACCTTCAGGGTGGAGGGAGACAGCCTTCGCTCCAGCCCATTTTGCAGGAAGGTAAGCACGACACTGATCGAGCATCTCCTGAGGTCTTCTCGGCGAGAGGAGCACCAGTCGACGAAGAGGTTCCACTTCAACGCATAGACATGTCTCGTGGACGATGCTCTAGCGGAAGTGATGGTAGCCGCCACCGCTGGTGGCCGGGTACTCAAACCTGCCTCGTCCCGTCCAGGAGCCACACATGGAGCCTCCAAGATCGGGTCGAGGGTGCCAGAGGGTGCCCCGTCTCTGAGAAAGGAGATCCTTCATCAGAGGATTTGGCCAAGGAGGTGCTGTCGCGAGGAGTATCAGTTCGGAGAACCAGGTCCGGGTGGGCCAGTACGGCGCAAACAGAATGACCTGCTCCTCGTCCTCCTTGATCTTGCACAAGGTCCGTGCGAGAAGGCTCACTGGGGGAAACGCAAATTTGCGTAGGCCCCGCGGCCAGCTGTGCGCCAGTGCATCCGTGCCGAGGGTGGCCTCGGACAGGTAGTAATACAGGGTGCAATAGGATGAGTCGTGGGAGGCAAACAGGTCTCTCCGTGCGTCCCCGAACTGGTCCCAAACCAGCTGGACCGCCTGGGGATGGAGTCGCCATTCGCCGGAGATGGGCTGAAACCGTGACAGCTCGTCGGCTGCAAAGTTCCGATCTCCCGGAATGTAGATAGCACGAAGGGACCTCAGGTGCTTCTGACTCCATAAGAGGAGGTGGCGTGCGAGTTGCGACATACGGCGGGAGCGTAGACCACCCTGATGGTTGATGTACGCTAATGTGGCAGTATTGTCTGATCAGACTAGTACGTGTTGACCCCAGCGCAACACCCGGAAGCGGTGCAGGGCAAGGCGTACTGCCGGCAACTCGAGGCAATAGACATGTGTACTGCTCAACACTTCATGCGAGAATCACTGAGCTTCTGGAGCAACTTTGCTCAACACCTAAGTGTGAAGAAATTCACTGAACCTCAGGAACATTTCTGCTCAACACCTGGGTGTGATAAATCTCACTGAACTTTTCAGGAGCATCCCTGCTCAACATGAGAGTGTGACAGCATGTCCATTGCGCATGGCGCCCCAGCCTGTGGAGGCATCTGTTGAGACAACAGCATGCCGGGAAGCTCGTTCCAGGGGCACTCGGGCCCGTAGAAAACTGAGGTTTGACCACGGGGTGAGTACTGACGGCAGGTCGGAGTAACTGGTACTCGGAGGGTGCCGTGTTGCCATGCCCACCTCGGGACTCGGTCGCGAAGCCAAGCTGAAGCGGTCTCATATGAAGCAATCTGAGCGGCGTACTGCGGCTGCAGATGCCATATGCCCCAGGAGCCTCTAAAAAAAAAACTTCAGTGGAACCGCAGTCTTGCACTTGATAGTCTCAGGCAAGTCAGCAATGGCCGAGTGGAGAAGGCGACCAAGTCCATACCGAGAAAAGAGCTCCTCTGCACGGGGCAAAGTTTGCTCCTTTCCCAGTTGACCCGAAGGCCCAGACGAGCTAGGTGCCGGAGCACTGGATCCCTGTATTCGCAAACCTGGTCCCAAGGAGTGAGCTTAAGACAGCCAGTCACCGAGATAGTTCAGGATGCGAACCCCGTGTTCCCATGGAGGAACAAGGGCTGCCTCAAGAACCTTTGTGAAGGCGCGAGGAGACAGTGCTAGCCCGAATGGGAGAACAGCGTACTGATATGCGCGCGCCCTGACAGCAAACCGTAGGAATGGTCTGAGTCGAAGGAGAACGGAGACATAAAAGTAGGCGTCCTTCAGGTCGATCGCTGCAAATCAATCCTGTGGCCGCACACATCCAGAAATGCGTTTGGCCAGGAGCATCTTGAACGGCAGCCTGTGAAGGGAGATATTTGTCACAAAATTTCAGATTTTTTTTCAAATAAAGATACATTTCCGTTGACCAAAGAATCTTTAAGAAATGTGTCAGTGTTTCCACAATAAATATTAAACAACAACTGAATTATTTCTGAAGGATCATGTGACACTGAATACTACAGAGCCCCTAAAGGGACCTAGTGATGAAAAAAAATGACATGGGAGGGAAAACATATATTTCAATGCTTTTGCCTTCCCTGGAAAAGTATTTCGTTCCCTTACAAACTTTGCATTTCCTCTCACACTTTGCGTTCAATAGCAAAGAGACTCAAAATAACTTAAAAGAAGGTTTCTGACGTCACAAACTACCTTGTAACCAATCAGGGCAACGTGTGATCATCAAAAGAGTGGATCTCTGAGCTGGTGTTGAGTGAGTGGAGTTGGGGCTAATTTGCATATTCATAGACCACATATATTAAACGAGGCAAGGGTGTAGAGTTACATTCAAGTTATTTTAAGGCATGACGAATTTTTTTTCAAGGAATATTTTTTTTAAATATGTAATTTTGGTGATCAAAGGTGGGTTTTAAGGGATACAGTTATTGACTACAGGGGGACTTTAACAGTTTTGCTTATTGAGTACATTTAAATTTGTTTAAAGGACTAATTAAAAACTCAAGAAAGAGTCTCAAGGAGTTTCTGCAGTGTAGAGGTTTGTCAAATAACTAAAACAGGCCCTTTGGATTAAATTCCATTAGCAGATATGATTCATCTGATATCATGTAATTCATGAGAAACCACACAGATAAGTGTTTTTATGGTGATGATGTGAATATGGATGTTAAATCCATTCATATCCTCAGTGGAATTTATTTAGAAGTGAGCATCTTACTGCAGAGTCAATTATGACAAAAAAGAATGAAAGGTCCAACATGCTGTTTGAAAACATTGAGTACAATAAGATCTTAAATGAGAAGTGTGTCAATAATGATGAAGTTAGCTAGCCCTGAAATGTGAATGTATCTCATAGGTTTGAGTGCCCAGAGGATAGATCCAATCCAAGACTTGCCTGAAGGTCTAAATGTCTTTAGATAAAGAATCTCTCCTGGTTTGTGTAAGCCACATCTGTGGTACGTCTGCTCATAAGGCATGTTCCTTCTCCTCTTACTTTAGTGTAGTTCCAAGCTGAGATGCCACAGATGTGCTGCTGTGGTCAAACCCCTGCAGAAACCGCTTTCCTGTAACGGGAGCAAGTTACAGTATAACCACAAGGAAAAAAATTTTCCCACGAGCTTGCCCTTCCAGCATCAAATATGTGGCTCGTTTGCTAAAAGAGTGCCCTGACATTTACTAGTGCATTAGCCTACTTATAAGGGTAATCTTAACAGTGCGGCTTATCTGGAAATCAGAATGAGAAATAAAATTGGATGTGAACACTGTGAATATCTAAATATTGTCGTGAGCAGATAAGAGTGGGGTTAATAGGACAACTGATAGTGGTGGTGTTGGATGTTGGATGTTGTGGAGGCTGAAATCTCGTTGCTTATTCTGGCACAATGTGGGATTTTTTTCCGACCTCTGCTTTATTTCAGGAGGTCATGAAAAAAGCATTTAGCTCCAGATATTTAATACATTCTGGAAGATTTGAGTCGCAAAAGGATCTTGTAGACATCCGTCTTCTTTGTGTACTCCGAATCAAATAAAGCCTGACTTTTTCTTTCCTTCCTATAGCACACGATTATGGCTATTATAGCTGTTTCGTAAAGATAAAGTGCTTTTTTGTAACTTCTCATGCTTTCTTTATCCCAGCTTAATATGCCCAGACTGCTCTTCGAGACAAGCTCTTTCAATGTACATTTCTCTGAAAAGTGGCATTGTCATGTGACCTACTATACAAGCCGCATCAGTGTTATGCGCTATTAACGAAGATAATAACGATTTCCTGTGGCATTACAGGACAGTATATTTAAATCTTATCTTAAGGCATATTTTATTGGATTTTACTTTATTATTTTTATGTGTACCTACACTATAATTCATAAGTTTGGTGTCAGTAAGACTCTTTTTTTGAAAGAAATGAATACTTTTATTCAGAAAGTACATTAAAAGTTATAGTAAAGACATTAATAATGTTACAAAATATTTATATTTCAAATACAAGCTATTATTTTAAACTTTTGTAATTCGTCAAAGAATCCTGAAGAATATGTATTACAGATTCCACTCAAATATTAAGCAGCACAACCAGTTTCAACATTGGTAAAAGTTTAGAATGTTTCTTGAGCAAAATAAATATCAAGTTTTCCACAAAAATATTAATCAGCACAACTGTTTTTAACATTAATAATAATAAGAAATGTTTCTTGAGCAGCAAATCAGCATATTAGAATGCTTTCTGTAGGATCATGTGACACTGAAGACTGGAGTAATGATGCGGGAAACTCAGCTTTACATGGATGGAATAAATTACATTTTAAAATATATATCAAATTATAAAACTGTTATTTTAAATTGTAATAATATTTTAAACTGTTACTGTTTTTACTGTATTTTTAATTAACTAAATGCAGCCTTGGCAAGCACAAGATAATTATTTTAAAAACAGTAAAAATATATAAATAAAATATAATTAATGTTTTTTAATTCATTAATGTTTACATATAGTCTGATTTTATGCTCTATGTGTATATATATACTTCCAAGAATGTAAAAAATCCTTTTTAGTTTTTAATGTTGCTTAACCCTCTGGGGACGGATTGGGCGGTACCGCCCAAAATAGCATACTTTTACAAATGTGTCATTATCTTAAAAACTATTAATGATAGAGATGTGCGGTCTTTTTTGCCGTCTTCCTCAGATTCCGCTGAAAACAGTGATAACAAACTTACCCGGCTTATATACACACTTCCTTGTTGCGCAATACCACTACGTCAAAGGCCAATGAAATCGATGTTGTTTGGCAGATTCACGAGCAACAACCAATGGAAAAATTGCCGATGGAGAAATATTTTTCTTACCCAATCAGAGGAAGGTTACTATGACGTATTCTAGCAAATCGGAGGACTCTGTAGCCGTGCAAGGGGTGGTACTATATACTATTACACAAACAGCGTTGAGTGGCAGAGACGACAGAAAGCGAACGGACGCGTCGAGTATAAGCAAGGCTTTACGGAGCGAGAGCACACAGAGATATGAGAGAGAGACAGAACAATTATAATATACACATACAATTATAGCATTATTTATTGTTTTTAACACTTTTATGATGGCAAGCAGTAAACGATTTAGGTAGAACAAGCTCTGGAACAATTACTGGAGAGTCACGGGGAGAAAGCTTTGCTTAGAAAATTCTGAACATTCCTAAGAAAAACGCCTGGGACTATTTGTAAATAAAGTTAAAATTTTCATTGTTCTTTACACATTTTATTTAACAATTACACATGTCTGTCAAGCAAAGGCTTTGACAAATATATTTTTTGTTCAAAAACTATTCCCTATTGTTGTGTGATGTGTGATTTTCAGAAATAAATGCCAAAAATCGAATTTCCGTTTTTGAAATTCTCTAGTCTATAATACATTTTCACTCATACTTCCTTTATAAACATATTACATGCGTGCTTATGTTAGATTAGGGTCTTCTGAATCCATAGATACCAAACACATCGTGTTCCATCTCCATTACATATAGTTTACAAGCCCAAATGTAAAAATAGAGAAAACGGACCAAAAAGAGCTTAGTCCCCAGATGGTTAAGCGTAGTGTTAGCTAACAGATGAGTTGGTTTGTGTACAGGCAGCAGTTTAATCTTAAATTGCTGTGTTGGAAAGAACTGCTTCACCGTTCGCAAAAACAGCCATAATGAGGGTTGTTTCCACATGATACGGCATGATTGCATTTTGGTGATGTTTGTAAACGGAGGTGGAAACCATTGGCAACAACTGCATGGTGCAAATTCATGTTATGCCTAACAATATCAGTATTGTGCCTGTGGGTCAGTCTTGATATTGTATCTCTGTATCACTGTTTTCGTGTGGACACAGTTGGGGTGGAACTGGGAGTGGACACGCGTTTCAGCCCGGTGCCCTCTCGGACAGTCAGACGAG
The DNA here is from genome assembly GCF_051911475.1 of Siphateles boraxobius. NCBI lineage: Eukaryota > Metazoa > Chordata > Actinopteri > Cypriniformes > Leuciscidae > Siphateles > Siphateles boraxobius. Next base: position 19,985,046 of record NW_027508833.1, on the reverse strand, counting down.
CATGTGTCCCCTCCTAGGGAGAGAGAAATAAGCAAGGCTGTAAAAACAGGCAGACCCTGCAGCCACAGCTGCTCTGACCACTTCCTGTTGCAAAGGTCAAAGGTCATGGTGTGCGGTGCACTGCTCGGGCAGCACGCAGGGTCGCTCGAAGGGGAAGATGTGTGGGTAGAGACAGAAAAGAAGGAAGAACTGAAGAAAAGAAAAGCGCATGATGATTGAGCCTTTGTGTGAAGCACTGGAGCACAGGAAGTGAAAATGGCCAGGCTATTAAGTAAAACAAGAGGGAGTTTTATGTCATTGTGTGTTTTTAGGAGTTCAATATCAAAAGAATTCCTTAGCTGACAATAGTTTTTTCCCGCTCATCTGTGTTCACTCTGTCGCACATACACTGTCTCTTTCTTTATTTGTGTAGCTTGATAGTGTGTTTAATTATGCATTCAGTCTCAAGTATGCAGAGGCATGATACTGATTGATGTGCAATTGTATTGTATAATCTCCAAAACCGCAATTATCTTTTCTTAAAGCAGTAGTTCACCCACGGATGAAAATTCTGTAATCATTTACTCGCCCTCATGTCAGTCTTAACTTGTATCTATGGTTCCAAAAAGGACAAAAATAAAACACTATAAAAGTAGTTGGTCACTGTGGCGAGCAGGATGAGGCCGAGGACCGTGGGAGAATGGCACGAGGCCGGTGGCGTGATTACTGATGAGCGACGCACCGGTCTCGTATCTCTCACGGAGGAGCGGAAGCATAAAAGGTGGAGCGACGACAGAGGAGATCGAGAGAGGAACAGGCCGGGTTTTATGTTGTTTTGTTTCTGTTTTGTGTGGCCAGCAGTCGACCGCGAGTGGCTGCTGGCTTATACTTTTGTTTTTGTATTTGTTTTATTTTATTATTAAAATGTTGAATGTTCGCTGGTTCCCGCCTCCTTCTTCCCTGAATTAAACATTGCAACAGGCACACTTTAGTTTAGGGTCCAATTCTCACTATTAACTAATTATTAACTACGCCCTTCACCTCAGTAAACTCCTAATTACTGCTTATTAATAGTAAGTAAAATAGTTGTTAAGTTTAGGTATTGAGGATTAGGGATATAGAATATGGTCATGCAAAATAAGGGATTAATATGTAACAGCCAATATCCTAGTTATATGCATACTAATAAGCAACTAGCTAATAGTGAGAATTGGACCCTAAATTAAAGTGTTACCAAGTAGTTTATATGTCTTGTGTGGTATATAAAGTATACGTCCTCTTAAGTCATATCATAGCTTTGTGTGAAAAACAGATGGAAATTTAAGTTGTTTTTTACTTAAAATCTTCGAATCTGCTTTTTATTATGAATAAAGACACAAATGATTTCAAAGCTACAGCAGACGGGATCATTATCAGGAAAAACCCAACCCCGGTTAATTGGAAATGTGTGCCTGTGGCGATATTTTTGCAAAATTACATTGCTTATGGCACGTTTCGCTACACTATCAAAGTGAAATGTGCTGTGAGTGGCGCTATAAGCATGTTCAGTTTTATCCAAATCACAATAACCTGGCAATGTTTTATTATGATGTTTGTTGTATGTATCGCGGAAGCTCCGAAATGAAATGTCCGATGAGTGTCGCTAAGGTTAATGCTATCGCGTAAGAAAATAATGTACCACCTACAATCAACCCAACCCTAAACCATAACCAACAGTGTTAACAACAAACATTAGCCTGGCAAGCCAGACCTATCAAGATGTTAGGTCTGGGAACTCACAATTGGCATACCTTATTCCGAGGGACGGAATAAACGGTTGTCTTTCAAATTCCCTCTGCATGCAATAGGACAGCGCTACAACCAACCAGAGCAACGAACGGCTGTGCTGAGAGTCCCATGCGTTTTTCCACCAGCGGAGCTAGTTGATAGGCCTATATTAAACTTTTGCCGTATCCGGTCGTCAAAACTCCGAACACATCTTCCTTTTTTAAAAATGACTTAAGTGACGTTCTCTTAACTCCAAGTCATCCAGAGTCGCGGCCAAAGCCGATTCGAAAGACCGCTGTTCGCCAGCAGCATCATCTTTGTTTTCAAGTAGCAGTGAATTCAAATCACCTATGGTAGGCCTATGGAAATCACGCGGAACCGTCACAACTCTGCAGTCACTATGTTAAGCCCGCCCACCAACTCTATACACGATGTGATTGGCCTGACCAGAGTTTGGTTTTTCCAGCTCGAATGCCAACGGAGAGTTGCTAGACCACACTTTGCTGCAAAATAATTTTTGCTGCCGCTAGGGTGCGTCTAGATTTCTAGGCTAAACAAACATCCCATTTGAGCTGATTATGAGATGCAAATGTCAAAATGTATTAGTTTACAAACCATGCACAATGGTAAAAGTGTTTAAAGCCATAACATATAATTGTGCATGGAACCTCATGAAAATAAATCTTTATCATTCAATAATCTGTCACCGTAATCATAATTTGTGTGAAAGGAATAAAAGTCGTTGGCGTTTTACTGCCACTAGAATTCATTTCAGCTATAAACTGCAGTGAGATAGATGTAAAGGTTTTTGGAATGAGCCTATGTTGGAAAAACTGCATCTTTGAGGTCTTGAGGCCTGATCTTCACACAAAGCTTGCATGCAGCATAAGACGACATGAAATATTGCACATGAGCCGTAAGGACTTTAATGGTGTGTTGTTGTTGTTTTTTTGCCCTTTTTGGAGCTTAACATAAATGCTCACTAAACTGTTCTTGAATTAAAAAGAGCAATGTAAAGATTCTTCAGCCTTTTCCTCATTTTTTCCTCAGAAGATAAATCATGCAAGTTCGGCAAGACATGAGATTGAGTTAATGACTGGGTAAACTACTTTAAATTTGGAGTCTCGTGTAAAGACTGTTACTAGAGGCCGTTGTTGTTGTTGTTGTTGTGACTTTTTCAAGAAGCCAAAAGGTTGTTTGGTGGACAGATTCCAAGCATGTGAGGACAATCAGAAGCTGAACTTTGCATGATGTCCTACTGCATCTCACACACCATGGGAATAAGAACCGTCCAGCCTCTGTTAGTAGCCACTAGCCTCTACACGTGTTAATCATTGTCGTTTTGCTCTATGACACTGTGTAAACATATCAGTATCAATCAGTAGGCCGGGAGAGGAGGCCTCATGGTTTCTAAATGGTTGGGGGACATCGTCTTGGTACTAGATCCAGGATTACAGTTCATATAAGAACCGTTAAGACCCTGAATTGAGGAATATCTGAGGTGACATGAGTATGTAAAACTTTCCATGAAACAAGCCAAAACTGAAGGTGTTCATATAGGGCAGCACTCAAAGAGTTTTTTGAAAGTTATTGCATACTTGTATACACTACCGTTCAAAAGTTTGGTGTCAGTAAGATCCCCAAACTTTTGAACAATAATGTAAATATAATTTAGCTTTGTCACAGTCACTGGCATAAAGTGACAGTTTAACAGATTGCGTACTATGATTTATGAATAAACTTTAGTAACAATGACATGAAACAACATATCCATCAGTGTACATAATGCAAGATCCATATTATCATACATATGAGTATACTTCTTGGTTTTGGTGCAGTTAAATACATTGTGTATTCACACCAGGAAAGTCCGATAGTTCACTTGCTTTGATCCGGACCAAATACATTTTTTTTGGTACGGTTCGCTTTCTTTTTTTTGGTACGGTTTCGCTCTTTTTGCAAGTGAACCAAAATTTGTAAACAAAACCACACGTGTGTTGTGCCGACTCGGTGTCATTGGTTGTTGCGTTAAATCTTACCCAGATACAATAGTGCTATTTTCTGATTGGCTAAGAACACCAGAGGAGACGCGCTTGATTCCTGCCGGTTCCACAGTGAGAGTGGCGCGGCCAGAGTTTTGGACGCTGCTGCATATTAAATATATTACAAATAGTTTTTCAGCGTGAGAAATCCAATGTGTGGCGGGAGAGCGTGACAAAAGACCGAAATGAGTGACTGTCACGCTCAATGCGTGACACTTGAGAGCCCTGTCACTCATTCATTCATTCATTCCATTCCAATGATGCACACACGACGCGCAGAAAGACGCGCAACAGTATCGTGTGGCCAGACAGCGCGCCGGAATGGAATGTAGAATGGCTACAACAGATCACTTTCCCATAACGCAACTCCGACTACGGAAGCCTGTTAACTCAAAGGCGCAGTGCTTTCTTGCAATTGGGTCGGTTCATGTTCACACCGTAAACGAACCGTACCAGAGTTCGTTTGGAACCGTACCGAGACCACCACTTCAGCTAGGTCTCGGTTCGGTTGTTTGGTCCGCACTCGAGTTCGATTGCTGTATTCACACCTGCCCAAAAGGTCCGCACCGGGGCTTCGGACTGGGGGTAAAACCAGTACTGATTACCAGGGCTCCAAGGGGAGAGAGGGCCCTTGAAAAGTCTGGAATATATTTTATTTGGAACATGGGGGCCCATCAGGACTGCCTATACATAGGGTCCGGGATCTTGTGCTACGCCCCTGGTCCGCACCAAGGGGGTAAACGAACGAGTTCGATTCAATAGAACCAAACAAGGCAGGTGTGAATACACCCTTAATTACTTAAATGCGTTTCTTCCTGGTTAAATTGCTCCCTAGGTAACAGACAATTTCTGCAGCCCGTTCTGCTCCATTGTTTTAAGTTTATTGGAGAAGGTCCAGAAAGTGATATCATAGGATTCTGGAGCCTGTTGCACACATGTATATTCATGTGCTAATTTATTTAAAACACATTTATCAACACATAGATGCTATACGCCATAGTTAAACGTGCCAAATGTGCAGTTGGACAAATTGTTATGTCCATATTGTGAATCCCTTGGGAGGTTCATCAGTTGAAAGAGTAAGAAGGCGGATATTTTTCGAATGAATGTTCCTCCGAAACGCTACATTCATCTGATGTAATTTCTGTCCTGGGAGAAGCAATTACGGCCTTTATTGAGGGAAGGATCGGAGAGTACTTTTTTCAGAACAAAGAGAAGACTGTATTTTCATGCCAGATACCCTACATGGATTATGTCACTTATATGACAGATAATTGATAGTGTGTGAGTGTGACATAATAGTGTGTGTGTGTGTGTGTGTGTGTGTGTGTGTGTGTGTGTGTGTGTGTGTGTGTGTGTGTGTGTGTGTGTGTGTGTGTGTGTGTGTGTGTGTGTCAGAGGGACAGGGACAGAAACAGAGATATTAAGTTCCAAATGTCATTTATACAATGTTGAAGGGCTCTGCTAGAAGAAAAGTATATTCATAAGTTTTTATGATTACTTTGAAGAATTTTGCAGAGACAAAGTGACTTAAATTTGATCTGTTCTTGAATACCGGAAATCCCGCCCTGCAGCAGATTCTAAAGATTTCATTGGTCATGTCAGTCACTGTACTGATTGCCTACACCAAACACTGATCCCTAAACCTAAAACTGGTCACTGGAACCTTAACCAATGAAATTAGCTGCAAGGCAGGATTTCCACTGGTTTAGGTATAAGCAAGTACATCATGCATCCGTTCCAAACTGTGTTTTTTACTACTGGGGAAAAATCTAATCACACTTATGTTAGAGCTTACGTGGTCCTTGTTTTTAATGCTTTTTAGGGAAACATCACACAGAGAGACAGTAACCAATTTGAATTAAACAACACAATCAATGCTAACTTTGCATTCCATCATGTGCAACAATGTTTGTCCATTATTCAGCCTTATCTTCTTCAAGATTTATTCACAGTCTTACATTTCACTTTTTAGTCTTTCACTGTGCTGCAATGCATTTTTCGATCCAAGTAGGTGATCTAACATCAGGATAACATTACTTTCTTACTCTGAAATGTGCTTCTGTTTTAGCTATTTCATTTATTTTGTTAAGTTAGTTTTTAAACCATGACGTTTCTACATGACTACATTTTTAATTTACTCTTACTACACCCATTCATTTCAGTCACTTGTGGCTGTAAGGTCATTTATTTTTAGAAAACAGAAATTATGTAATGGAAAAGTATGAAAATATTCTCATGACGGGGATTTAATATAAATTTTGTATATTGGAATAAGCTCTCATTGGTTCAAAGGGAGGCTAAACACACTGCCAAATGAACTTTATTTTGTCCGCTTTTCTTGTCTTCTCTCATATTTTCCATTCTTTTTGGAGCTGAAACATGTTGAAAGTCTCTGTAAAATCATGAGCTGCATGAGTGTTTGATGAAAGCGAGCCTGAAATGAAAATTCTGCATGACAAATCTGCTAAGAATGTGGATCATTCACGGCTGGCCGTAGCAGCCTGGAAATACTGTGGTCGGGTTCACTCCAATCAACAGTTGAAAAACAAATACTGGTGGGCTGAAGGAGCATGACAACTTTGCAAAATCTTTAAACCTAGACAGCTCCTCCCATAAACAGCTAGCATTACATGTGATATTATTTTGAGGGTATTGAGTAATGGATTGCCCACTGCTTAACACCATAAATTACATATGGGTCACTGAAATCAAAACCTTGTCGTGTTATGATTAAGGATGGAAGAAGATTTTTTTTTGGAAAAAGGATATTAGCAATAATGCAGATATAAAAGACAATGATAAATCTGCTGAAACGTTAAGTTTGGCTGGGACATATTAAAGGGATCTTTCCTTTAAGAAAAACCCAATCGGCTTTAGGATTAGCTACTTCCCAGTTATTTGCAGATGCTATTAGGGGAGGAGCTTTCTTACTGTAGAGGGCATTTGATTGGACAAAAATCTGTGTACTTCAACATGAGTCATGAATATTTATGATCTGTTTTCCTTGTGTATATCTATTGAAAGTTAATTGTGTTAAATGTTTAGGAGCACACTAGCATACATAGATGACCTCAAAGCCACAAAACTATTATTTTATTCTTTATAACGTGGTTCTGATTTTAACCTTTTTGGTCAAAACATTGCATTTTCTCTTGTAATTCATTCTAAACATCCTTTCATTTAGCCAGCACAGATTATATTGTGATGTCATTACTCTGATCTAGCACCATCTGTGTTTAATATCGAAGGCCAAAACATGAAATTGTGTTGGCAATATGTGCAAGTGTTTCGAGCAGCTGTGGAGGCAGGAAATCCACCATAGGTCATTGATGAACCATGCGCAATCAAAGCAGGAGTCAGGTGGTAATGGTCAAATGCATCCACATGTCTTGGGAAAATTGAGTGCTTTTTCCATGACAAGCCATTTATTGGGTAACTTCCTTTTATTGCATAATGCGTTTGCAAACAGAATGTGGTCATGTGTTAAATGACCTGTTAGGATCAACTGTCAAACAGCTAAAGAGTTGGATTGATTTTAGATATATGCAGCGTCCTCACCAGACATATTTTTTTGCGACAAATCACGACAAATATTATTGATGTACATATTTTTAATGTTGAAGATATTTAATGCCTTATATTTGTTTTTTGTTGTTTTTTTATATATATTTTTTTTCTTGCAGAGAGACACCAAAACATTTGCATGCGGCCACATTTGGTGGAATCCATACTGAGTTTAATCCTAATGAGAAGAAATGGTATTCATTGAAGCTGTACTCATGGTTTTCTGGTTTAACATGATTCAGATGCATTGTAAATCACATGTTTAGGTGGCCTCTGAGAAGACATTTTTGTTTTGTTTTTTCTTTAGAGACACAACACGAGTCCAATCTTTATTGCAACGGTCTGAGGTGTAACTTAAACTTAATTCATGAGGGCTTAGCGAATAACCACAGAAGACAAACTGCTTCTGCATTACACACAGCAGACAATCACGTAGTTTGTTGCCCTTACTAGTAGACTAAAACAAAACAGGGGTGAAACCAAAGATGAGATAAGTGATGCAACCCGCTTTCACTGTAGTCAGCGTGAAGCTCAACAGATGTTTGAATTCCCAATGCATACAGCAGAGAGATTGTAACAACTTGATTCCTGAGCTTGTTGACATTGGTTTGAGGAACAGTGTCCACTAAGAGAAGCAAGAGACTATTTATTTGCAGATTTCTACTAATTTATGAGGCCAGAGGACATAAGGAACATTTAGACTGTGGGGAACCACTGTAAATCTAACACAGGCGCTTTAGTTTGAGCTCACATGATGGGAGATGTGCTTTAAAATCGCTACTATCTTTGGATACCTCCAGTAGTTCATGTTTTAATTGGTGTGCTATGAGTCACAGTTGTGGAATTATTCATATTTAATTTTTAAAGATCTGTTCCTACAATAAAATGCTAACTACATGTGTATTTCTTTCTCACAGAAACTGGTGTGCGTATGTGGTGACCAAGACAGTGAGCTGTGTGGTGGAAGATGGAGTGGAGACTTACGTGAAGCCTGACTATCAGCCATGTTCATGGGGCATTCAGTGCGCCCGTGTTGTAGTGTAAGTATGTTTTTTTGTCAAGTATAGCTGGTTTTGGTGTAGTTTTTTGTGTTCTGTTCTCGTTTTGCCTGCCTGGTTTAGGGGGTTAGTTTCCATGGTTCTTAAAGGGATAGTTCACCCAAAAGGGAAAATTAGCCCATGATTTACGCACCCTCAAGTCATCCTAGGTGTATATGACATTCTTTTTCAGACGAATACAATCGGAGTTATTAAAAAATGTCCTGGCTCTTCCTGGCTTTATTCTTCTGGCTTTATAATGGCAGTGAATGGCTGTATATTTTAATCAAAGTGCATCCATCCATGATAAAAGTCCTCCACACGGCTCATGAGTGAAGCGATGTAAATCGATGCGTACGGCCATCTGCCGGAAGCTAGTTATTTTAGTCAATAAAGTTTTAAATATGGATTTTTTCTTACATGAATGCATCACTTCACTTCAGAAGGACTTTATTAACCCCCAGAGCCCTGTGGAGCACTTTTATCATGGATTCATGCACTTTTATGGACTTCAAAACTTAAACGTCCATTCACTCCCATTATAAAGTTTGGAGAGCCAGGACATTCTTTAATATAGGCTAACTCCGATTGAATTCGTATGAAAGAAGAATGTCATTTACACCTAGGATGGCTTGAGGGTGAGTAAATCATGGGCTAATTTAAATTTTCGGGTGAACTATCCCTTTAATTAGTAAACACCTGTTCTGCTTCAGTTCATCATCCCCAGGGTATTTAAGCCCTCTGTTCCCTGTGTTCCATGGTCCGGCCTCATCGATGTTAAGTAGTTGTTTTAAGTTATTTCTCCTGAAAACTCCTGTGTTTTCTGTGGGTGGATTAATAAAGGCTGTTTTGATTCTACTCATTTGTTGTGCACTACCACGCCTGACAACTTGTACCCGCACTGGACATTTTTCGTCTCTCCAGAATTCTTAATGTTTAGTTTTTAATAACTTCCCTAAATGATGAACAGATTATCGGTATATTCAGTATAGAGTTAAATAGAAATAAATTAATTTAAATTGAATAGAAAGTGTTGTTTGTGTGCCTGTCAGAGCATCAAGCCCAACAGATGTCTTATTCCAAACAATGAGTAATTTGCTCCATTTTATGTTGCTTCATAAAACACTTATAGCTGGAAAATCCATGTTAGCTATTTTTTGGAACATGGTAGCAGGTTTCTGGTCCAAAATGATAATAAGTTAGTCAAGCTGGTACACCATGTGAAACTGTTGTCTCTACAGTTTTCTGTTGCCTTTGCTTCTGCTATTCACCTCTGGCTGGTTGCACTAGCTGTAAGTAACTCTAAGTATTAACTAAATATTTACAGAAGCCTTCAACCAAGACTAATGGATGAAATTAAACAGAAGATTGAGTGAATTGCATCAATAAACTTCTTAAGACATATATGATGATGTTCACATTTACATTTTAAGAGAGCGAATATTATGTGAATTAATGACTTGTTAGTGCCTAAATAAATAATAAATAAATGTCATTTCTTATGTTTTTTATCAGTATTGATCTATTATTTTTATTAACTTCAAATAGTTTCAGAATGTTATTTATCTATAAAAAATACTTGTGCTATTTCATGATTAAGTATTGTATTTCAGTGGAAACTTAGCCTATTGTTTTTGTTACATGAGGAAAAATAAGTTACAATCAACCTTAACAGAATAAACAGAAATTTACTGTGTTTCAATACAACTTTTGTTCATAAATTTGAAGGCTACTATTGGATCATTGGAGATAAACGTCATTTTATACAACTATACATTAGTTTACGAAGAGCTTATGACCTACTAGCTTCGTTCTGTCTAAAGAACCAATGATGCAATCAAATTAAAGGTAGGGTAGGCAATGTGTTTCTAAAACACTTTTTGCCACATTTGTTTAAACTGTCTTTATATACCAATATATATCTAAAATGTAAGTACTTTGAAAAGGAGTTTATAAAAATAGAGTGTCTGTAGTCCTCTCGGGGCTGCAATAAACACAGCTCATTATTCCATTCGGACCGAGTGCTCTGATTGACTGGGCGACTGTCACTCTCCTTCGTTGCTATGGCTACCAGCCCTTCTGCAACAGGAGCTGCCCACATGCGCGCACTCGGTTGACTCGCTCATTTTGGAAGAGGAGAGGCGTGTACCGACCGCAAGCCACGAAGTCTCACAATTATGGCAGAGAAAGAGCAGTCAAAAAGGTATTTTATTACCTGTGATTCTGACATGATGTCGCTCAATCGCACTGCGCTCCTCTCCGCTCCGCACTGGTAAACGCGTCCTCCAGCTGAGCGGTTGGCATTGCGCGTTCAAGTGTTTTGTTGGCGTGGCTCTGGAATGAGCTCAGAAGGAAGGGGGTGGGAGTTTCTCTGTTGGATACTTTCAAAATCCAGCAGTTTTCTGCTTGTTTCTCAGACTTACCTATCCCTGCCTTTAAGTACAACGTTAGTTGCAAGCTAGTAGTTGCTAAGCCTCTAGTGTGGATGCTGTGTTCCAATTTAAGTATGAACTTACGAACAGCAGTTGCAACCCTATCCTAAGGTTACGCACACAGTATGAATGATGTAACTTGCTAATGTAGGCAGCAAAATAAATAGTCTGCTTTTGTATGTGCTGTCAAACAGACCCTTTTACGAGTCCATCAAACAACTGTGTTGAGTTGGATCAATCAACAAACACGGTGAGTCATTGTCACCTGCAATGCCTGGCACATGTATAGGATAGCATTCTCTGTCAGCGGTTAGGGTTACACATGTGATAAATGAAGGAATTTCAGAACTAGAGACACGCATCCAAACTTTAATCGAGGATAGTAAGAATGCAAAGGCTTTAGATACTGCTATATGTGGCTAGCTTAGTGAAGTCTGTAGATTGTTTGGTTCCGGCTATAGAGCCCGTGCAGCAGGGCAACTGGGTGACTGTGAGATGGCATAGTCGCGGGTCAAAACACCGTCTGCACTAATGCGTCTGCACTAATGATGTTCGACTTCGTCAGTCCTAGATCACCAAAATTAACGTTAAAGAGATGTGTGAACTCGCAAGTACACTGTCAGCACAGTAATATGCTCTGGCCTGCTTCCTGATCGTCTGATCGTCTGCGGTGGTGCCGCTCTTCTCTCTAGTAATATGGCATGTGTATATATATATATTTATATATATATATATATATATATTTATACACTATTTTCTTCTAGATCTGCTGTACAACCAAAACAAACTTTGCTGCATTATGTTCCTGTTATCACTCTAAAGCTGCTTCGAAACAATCTGTATTGTAAAAAGTGCTATATAAATAAAGGTGACTTGACTTGACATGCACCTATCAGACTTCAAATCAGTCAGAGGATTTAAAGTAAAAGCAAGTCTGTTTTTCTGGCCTTTATTTAGTGCACTTTAAATAAGTGGAACCATTATGTACTACATCAGCTAACTTTAGACAGGAAACAGATGTTGAAAACTATCACATCATCATAACATTCATAGACACTAGCATACAGTATATAACACACCGCATTTTACTGGAAATCTGAGTCATTAAAACATTAGAAATACTAAAAACATTGTGTTTACATAGTAAACCTAATGTCAACAAATGGAGAGATAAACAGAATGTGGTTTGAGGACACCAGGATTAGAAAGTTTGTGCAGTTGTGAGGTTGTTTCCAGTTGTTGGCAACGTACTGAACTCCAGCTGGAAAAGCTTAATCCAACTCCTTTAGATTCAGTACACACACACACACACACGCACACACACACACACACACACACACACACACACACACACACACACACACACACACACACACACACACTCACACACACACACACACACACACACACGTATGGAATGAGGTGGCATGTCACTCCAAACTCTACAACCAGTGCACCACAGGAATTAGGCTTAAAACCTACTAAAATACCACCACTTATTTTTGTACTCACTCTGTAGAGTAGGGTGACCCCTTTTTCTCCTCTTTTTCTTCTCACAGGGGTCATGGAACAAATAGAGCGTGGAGACAAGAATTCAGTGGCTTAAGAATTATAACCAAAAGTCCTGGGAAAAAAAGAAATGCTGAAATTGTTTCCTATTCCACCTTTTTATGGTGCTGATGTTCGGGTTCAAGGCTAACTGTAATGTTTTACTTGATATTTTAGTTTATTTGAATGACACTGTGAATTCAGACCTTGACAACTGGTCAGAATTATGACGTAAATAAAATGGTTCTGATCAGATGGTCTTACACCACATTTCTCTATTAGAAATGTTTTTCAAAACCCCGAGCCATATTTATTAGACTTCCACAAGTAGATTTATGGTTTCTGGATGATAAAACATACAAAAAGATCCCATAGCTTAAAGGAGTGGTCCACGCCATATCTAATGATACACACTGTTTCTACCATTGCTACCATTTTTACCCAGCCCTTCATTGAACAACAGATTATACAGCGTTTACACAGCTGGCCAGCATATGTCTGTGCAGCAGCTAGCTGAAATCATATGAATGTGCGGAGGCATCATTTTGAAACGGACATGGTATGTCTTCTTCCATTCTTAGGCCAAAAATTGAATTAAATCCAGGCTGTATTCTTCAAGTGTATGTCTGAATGTGTTGGTTTCGCTTGGTTGGGCAGAAACTAATTTGTTGAGTAGAGAGTCTTGCAACACAACTGGTTCTGATTGTTATTTTTTCTTTGTGGTTCATATTAACATATAATTTGTCTTGTTTGTTTCTTTCTCGGTCCCATGTATTTCGAAATTTAAAAAGTCAGGAAATACTGAGACATGGCTACATTTTTTAAAACAGTGTCCAAACTAGAAAATGTCAAGCTTTTATTTATATGTTTTTATTTGTCTTACAGGTACAGGACCTACATGAGGCCCAGATACAAGGTGGCTTACAAAATGGTAACAGAAATGGAGTGGAAGTGCTGCCATGGATACAGTGGAGAAGACTGTAATGATGGACCAAATGGGGGATCTGATACTCAGATCTCAACAAGCAGACCTTGGCCTAGACCTTCACAACCAGGTCAAACTGGAACTGGTTCTGGTCATGGACAGGGAGGAGGGAATGGTAAGTCAATGTTTTCTCTAACAATAGGTGCGTTTGAAAATGCTACATGCACACACCTCAATCAGAATAAAAATGCCCAAACCAATTGAAATTTTAATCCGTTTGAGAGGGGTGGGATAAACCTGTGCAATGACATAGAAATGGCATAGAACGGATGGAACGAGATGATGTTGTTGTTGAATATAATAGAGACTGTTTTGTCAAATCTAAAATTCTCTTCCCACTCATTTGTGAAGTGGTGCATGAAGACGTCACACAAGTGCTTTCTTCGGACTCTCATCTGCAGACACCTTGTTTTAGGTGTGGGATTTTACTGCCTAAATATAAGCATCATGCCACAAAGCTTCATATGCTCATCGTCTCCTAATTAGGACCCGAAATACAGTAGATAAATATTTAGTCTGCTTTTTAAAACAAAGACAAGGAGGATGGTTAGTATGCGCCAACAGCGGGAAACTCTGTATATTCGTGCAGTGTGCGCATGTCAAAAGATAAAATCTGATTTTGAAACTTATGACAAACACGCACATCAACCCAATCACTTTATCTAGAGTTCATTAGGCTTGCTGCGATAGTCTGTGCTACTAGTATTACACAATGTTTTGCCGCACACCGATTACATCACTTGCCCACCGTGACACCGCCCCCAACGTCGTTTTGATTTTTTTATAGTAATAAAAATAATTTAGTTCAGTTAGAGAACAGACACTACAATTAAAAACTCAACTCAATTGAGAGTGAGCCGAATGAGAGTCGCAGCACTCAGATTTAATTTATCATGTGACGATTTTGCTTTCAAGCGCCTATTTGACAATATTTTGAATTTAAACCCAATGCTAATTGGGAACCTGCAAACATTAATGAGGCAATCTGTAAACTTTGCCTGATTAAGGTGGCAGCATCCGGAGGTAACACTTCTAATTTACACACACACACCTTCAGGCGCACCACAAGAATGAGGCTGCTGTGCTTATTTGTTTTTTTAATAAAGCTGTCTTATTCGTTTTGTTAATAAAAGTTATATGTTTTAAGTTTGTCATTGTACTGTTTTGTTGTTGTGTTTTTCATTAAGAATAATAATGAACCAACCATTCAAGCAATTGCCATTGATTCGAAAGCTGAAATAAAATGTACACTTTTTATTTCATTCTGATTGAAACAAAAAGTGTCCATGTAAACATGTCTAGTGTCTGGCCATATAGATGTTCTTGTTACTTCTGTATCTGCATCTAATGCATCTTTCAAACACTTGATAACATCTAAATATAACTGAGGCTTTATGGAAATAAAACATTAGAGAAGAGGAAAACTTAATGTAATGTTTTCATTGCCAGAGTTTGACAGAACTGTGAATTCTGGGTCTGTCAAACTATTTGTAATCTACTTAACTACTTACTGTCTAAAAATAAGCATTGTGTTTAATCTTCGCCTAGGGAGAGGTGACAATGACAAGATGAAACAACTGGAGGACAAAATCCAAAGGTTGACCAAAGACCTAAATGACCTGCAGTCAACTCTGCGTGGAATGAACGAGAAATTCCAGGAGGAGATGCGCAAACCCGGTTTTAATAGTGGCAAAACACCAGCTGATGCAGCCCAGCCTGAAATGAAAGAGACCATCCATAACATTCAGACCAAGCTTGATCAGTTGGACAACCGTACCCAAGCTCATGACAAGACTCTAGTCAGCATCAATAACCACCTTGTGAATGGGAAGGGTGGAAGCAATGATCTAGACATTGGGGGAGTAGGAGGAAACAACTTCAACACCTTGAAGGAGGAAATCCTCAGAGAGCTTGAACGTCGAGTGACGCTTTCTTGTTCTGCCTGTCAGTCTGGAGTGGAAGACCTAAGACGGCAACAGCAACAAGACCGGGAGAGGATATTGGCTCTGGAAAAGCAGATTAATGCCATGGACCAGCGTCACCGCCAGACTCTTGATGGTTTGCGCCGAGACTACAGCAGGTCTCAAGGCTGCTGTGACACTGTGACGGACATCAGAGGACGACTAAATGACATGGATAGGAAGATAAGCTCCACATTGGAAGCCTATGACAAGCTTAATAATCGTGTGAATGGGGAACAAGGAGGAACTGGAGGTGGTGGAAGTTTTGGAGGAGAAATAGGTGGACCAGGACAAGGCCCTAAAATGCAAGAAGACCTGGAGAGACGACTCAACAACACTGTCCAGAGGGCAGAGGAAAACTGCGCTTATATGGAGACTAACATACGGGACTCGTTCCAGCAGGAACTCAGAAATCTTCGCAATGAATTCAATAATCATATTCTTAACCAGGATGACAGAATTAATGACATGGACGTTGATATAGGAAACGTTAAAGAAACTGTATTTGATCTTGATAAGCGCTTGTCTCGGCTCGAGAATACAACATTGTTTATAGACAGGAGGTTAAGCGAATGCTCTGGGTGCTCAGGCTCAAGTTCTGGTTCAAGTCCGGGCAGTAGTAGTAGTTCGAGCTCTGGCGACACTGTGAAGTCTTTGGAGTGGAGAGTCGTTGCAAATGAAGATGAGATCAAGAGGTTTGACACCCGACTCAAGGATCTCTCTGTGTCCGGTGACTCTCTTGTGGATAAGGTCATCAACCTCAGCCATGACGTTCGCAAGATCAAAGCTCTAACGGGAGACAACGGGGAACACTTCAACAGGATTATTATGGAGATTGAGAACTGTGACGTGTGTAGCACAGTGGAAGATGATCTGAAGAAACTCAAGAACATCACAAGCCATGCCATGGACAGATGGCAGAAGGAAGTGAACTACATTAAAGGGAAATTTGACTCTGGTCAGACTGGTTGTGTGGACTTGTGTTCTGGTTTACAGGACGAGATGGACCAGTTGAGAGAGGAGGTACAGAAATGCAGTGGCCAATGCAAGATCACACTGAATCCTCCTACTGGAACGGAATCAGAAACCGGTCATCTGGATGACCCACAGAAACCACTGGATGGACACAGTGTCATCAGCAGTAATACCGGTGACCTCAGGTCAATCCAGGGAGAACTGTCTGAGGTCATCTTAACCTTCAGCTCCATCAATGACACACTAAAAGGTCTAGAGCATGTGGTCCAGAAACATGACAGCGTTATCACCGACCTTGGGAACACCAAAGACAAAATAATTTCTGAAATCGACAAGATTCAGCAGGAAATGAACGAGCATATAGAAGATAGTAGGGTACGCTTTGATAACGTTGATCAGGATGTACGCCGCTTTGGGAACAACTTTGTGGTTGAGATGGGTGACTGCAAGAAGACTGGTGATGGTCTGGATAAGAGGCTCTCTAAACTCGAAGTGGTTTGTGGCCGGTTTGACTCTGTCTCAGACAATATCCAGAAGATCAAAGAAGGCCTGAACAAACATGTGTCTAGCCTGTGGAACTGTGTCACTGGGCTAAATGACACAGTGATTTCACACAGCGGATTCATTGAGATCCTCCAGAACACACATCTGGATGATATCCATGGCAGGATCAAGAGACTTAATTCCTCAATGGTCCATGTCCTCAAGGAGTTCCAGAGCTTTACTGAGAATGACTTATCAGGTCTGATTTCAAGTGCTTAAAGAAAGTCTATTTTTATTTTATTTGTTATCATCTGAAAAGTCATGTCAAGATTAATAATTTTACTGCATCTAAGAACATATCCTAAATTTCCAGCACCAGTAACGGACATAGCTCCTGTATTTTAATTGATATCAGGATTGTGCATTATTCAGAATTGAAATGAGAATGTATTCTAGTTCATTTTACGCAGAATGCATTTTCCAGAATGCATTACATTGTTTTGAATGTCTTTGAATTGCAATTCAGTAAATTCCTCTTCCTGTCTTTCCCATTTAAATTTAAATTCAACTTCCTGTTGCCAATTCAATTCAAATGCGCTCTTATGATTTGAAAGTGAGACAATTCTTGAGTTTTGCACAACCCTGTTGGATATGAAAAGAGGAAAAACTTTAAATAAATTAATTTCTGATAATAGGTTTACCCGGACCACCAGGTCCTCAAGGAGAAAGAGGGTTCCCTGGTCCACAAGGGCCTCCAGGTAATGACGGAACACCAGGTATTCAGGGATTGCCAGGGCCAAAAGGACCTCCTGGTAAGATATATTTTTTTGGCCATTTCTTTGTGTCATTAGGGTAATAATAAGATTTTGTCATCATTACTTTATTTTACTTTACTATACTTCATTTGGAGGTCGGCTGTACACTGTACTTTTCTTACATGGAAAGCTGGACCTCAGATTTTTATATGATCTCCTGTTGTGTTACATGGATTAAAATAACATTGGAATGACATAAGGATGAGTAATTTCAAAATGACATAATTTTACATTTTTGTGTGAACTACACACATTTCATGTTTTATGACATTTGTACGTGACTCACATTTTGCCTTCTCTTATTTTAGGTCTCAGAGGAGAGCGAGGTATGTAATCAATTTGCTTTTAATTTTTGTAGCAGCCATATCTTATTCAAGCACTGAGGTTATTTTGATGTGTGCTAATCAATGTCTGGAATGAAGGCAAGAATTTACTGAGATATGTCTAAAGGGTCTGTTTGCATGAGAGTCAGCGATTCTTTCTGTCTTGAGTCTTGCAGTATGTGTTCAGTTGTTATTGTCAGTACTGGGTCAGTAGTTGAGCCAAAGGTCAGCAGCTGATCACTAAAACTGGTTGTGTCAAGCAAGTCTATATGAGACTGAGAATATAGGGATACATTTAGGCTTAGGAATCGTGGATGTCAACAATAAAAAAAATACTGTTGTTATCTTCATTTCAGGTATGGCCGGTGCAGATCCCAACATACCACGTCTTTCCTTCTCAGCAGCTCTCACAAATCCCATGGTTACATCTGGAACGATTATTTTTGATAAGACCTTTGTAAATGAAGGAGAATTTTATAATTCAAGAACAGGTAACCTTGGCACTGCCTATAAACAGTCTATTTGCATTTACACTTTTGCATGCATCAAAAATAATGTATATGTATATCTTTCTCTTAAATACAGGTATATTTACTGCACCACTGGATGGACGCTACTTTTTTAGTGCTATTCTGACGGGCCACAAAAATGAGAAGATCGAAGCTGTGCTGTCCAGGTCTAACTATGGCATGGCTCGGGTAGACTCGGCGGGTTACCAACCGGAAGGGTTGGAAAACAAACCAATGGCCGAAGCCAAACCAACACCAGGTTCTCTGGCTGTCTTTAACATCATCCTGCCCCTTCAGCGAGACGACACAGTCTGCATAGACCTGGTCATGGGCAAACTAGCCCATTCAGTGGAGCCTCTAACTATCTTCAGTGGTATGCTTCTATATGAAGATGTGTAGGGGTCTTTTAACTGATTAGCACTGAAACTAATCAGACTCAAAGTACCAGCAAAACGATGGGGCCAGAAAAAGACACTCTAAATGACGTTTATCCGACTGGAATGGCGATGCATTGATTTTCCTTCAGTATTGTTTCCAATATTGTTAGACCACCTATGAACTCCTTGAACAGAGAATATAGTTTTTAAATGGAGGAACTGTTGCCCTTGATATGTAATCCTAACCCGCATTTTTGGAGAAGTGTTGTAACAAATACTACTGCAGGTTTGTGCGACCGATGTTGACAATGTTCTTATTGAAATATTTCCATGTTATATGAATCACAGACATGAGTTATGAATAATTTCTCATGCACCGAAGATGACCGTGAGGTCTGTTCGACTTCCTATGTATGCAACTGCACGGTAAGTACTCTGCCAAAGAGCTTGACTCACAGTCAGGGTTAAAGGTTATGCTGATGGTTGTGGAAATTGGGAGATTTGATGAAAGGAATTCATATTTTTGCTGTGAAAGGGATGATTTTTAAATCTACAGTACGTGACTTAATTTCAATTATTTCTATTTTGCCTCATTATAAGTGCCAAGTTTTCCAGGAATAACATCCTGCTCTTTCCAAAGATGCTTTTACTTAATGAAATATGTGGTTGGTAGTTAATGATTTCAGGAAACATTCAATGTTATCCAACTTGACAATCAGTGATGTATATCATTGCGTTCCATACAAACTCTCCAAGTGGCCCTGGAAAATTGCTAAGAGATGAATGCAATGAAATCTTTATAACTCAGGCACACATTCTTCAATGGCTTCTAATCAACAAGAAATGGGCTTTTTTGTACATGCATCGTTCCGAATTTTGTGATCCCGTTGAAGCGTTTACAAAAACATCAGTTCTACTGGAATGGTGGACCTTTGCGTTTTGCTCCATATTCATATTCCAATCTCACAGCCTGAGCTTTCATTGGAGATTATTATCAAACAGAGTCTGTCCTTAATGTGGTTCACCAAAGTGCCTTTGAAGAAAAACAACACTGAGGATTCAGAGGGTGTCCTTCATCAACCGATTCTGTCTGTGTGGTCTCGCTTGAATGTTTACTGTACGACAGCCAGAAGAATTTTGAACTACGCGGCTTTTGCTTTTTCTTGTTTGAAACATGCTTGTGCAATTTTACAGATCGTTGGGAGGAAAGATCTCTGTGTAACGCTATGAAATTCATATGGTCAAGAATGTTGAAAATTAAGGCTGCTATCTTTTATGTGCTATGTTTCATTTTTTTTTTTTGTTATAAAAAGATTCCCCAGCTCATAAATTGGACGTTATGGCAGCAACTTAAGCATTAAAACATCTATTTACATGTAAAAGATATTAGATTTAAAATTGTACAGTTCCCTCTCATGGTTTAACCTGTTACCTTGAATGTGTACATTGGCAACACGTGTGTTTCAAATAAAGATATTTAATTTTACACATATTAATCTCTGCTGAACTTAGTATTACAGTGTTCTGTCTGGTATATTGGATTACTGGAAGTCATACCATTCAATTTAGCACCGGCATTGTGCAAAACACTAAGCAAACTACTGTTCATTGTCTCAAACACAATGGAAAGCATTCTGGTCCTCAAGAACTGTGATTCTGTTGAATAGAATTCCAGTCAGTGATTGATGGTGCACATTTTGTCACTGTCTATAACTTCTTTTCTCTATTCAACATAGAAAATACCAATACTGGAGTTGCTGGATCAATTGTCAAAGCAAAATTTGATTGAAAACATGTTCTTAAATAGAAAACACCCACTGTTTCTAAAAAAAAAAAATTTAGAAGCATGTGCACAGAAACGATGTGATTAAGGAAAGGAGTGCACAATGCATTTCATTTTCCACGTCGCAAGCCAGAGAAGTCGTTTGGAGATTGGCTTGCGATTTAATGGAAAGAAAAACATTAGGTGTCCATCCATAGTCATACTGGGATGTAGTTTACAATGAATAATGTCTTGTGCTGGTAAGTGAATCTCATGCCCTCTCTCTGATATGTGCCACCATGGGGAGTTTTCCATGTTTTTCCATTTCTTCATAATGTATTTCTGTTTTGCTTTTACTACTTTAACAACTCTAAATCCAGGGTGTACCGAAGGCCAAACATATGTTGTTGTTGTTTTTTTCTCTGTTAAAGTCAACATGAAACGCCATTCACAACCCATTTTACTTCTGTAATGTAACATTTCCGAATGAAACAGAATATTCAACAAGTAAATGTAGGGTGAAACATGATTTATCCATCACAAATTGAATCGTCCGAAGTACAGAATGGAGACTATGTGAACATTCAGTGGATTATGGATTAAATGAAGTGGCAACCACATTAGAGGCTTTTTGACTAAAGTTTAACGTCTTCACCCCTGAGCTTTTTTCTCTTATTTAACGGATCTATAGTATTTTACTGAACTAACTATTGTCAACATTTTAGAAAAGATGCATAACTTTCAACTATAGCTTATTGTTTTTTGGCTATTGATTATTTGGTCACACTTTAGATTAGGGTCCAATTCTCATTATTAACTATGACTTTTGCCTCAGTAAACTCCTCATTACTGCTTATTAATAGTTAAAAGGTAGTTGTTAAGTTTAGGTATTGGGTTGGATTAAAGGATGTAGAATATGGTCATGCAGAATAAGGCATTAATATGTGCTTTATAAGCACTAGTAATATGTGTGCTGATAAGCAACTGGTTGATGGTGAGAATTGGACCCTAAACTAAAGGCAATGTAAGTTATTAAATTCTGATGAAATATTATAAAGACTTCTTTTTTCTTTGGAATAACGTGCACTGATGAATCTTTGCTAATGGGGGTCATGTTGTGGGCTGGAAAGTAAGAACTACTATAACAACAAACAAATGATTTAAACATGACTATTTCAGTGATTACTACAGATTTCCAGGCATTAGATAGTTCATATTTCCACAAATTTGAGAAAAGGGTGCATTTTATATGCAAAGAATTGCTATAAGTATTTTTATGCATGCATGCATGAATGAAAGAAGTTTTTTTGTGTAATGTTTTCCTAAGTAACTTTCAGACAGATACTGTCAGAGAGGGTGTCATTATTGCACATTGGGTGTGGTGAAAGAATCCGTGTAGTGCTGGCCAGCTGTGTCTAAATGGGATTGGGTGGGAAAATGTCATGTATCCTGTTCGTCTTTAATCTTTGTGCACTTATATTCAGCTGTCTTTCTCCTTCTCTTGTTCTCTGCATACAGTGCAAACACACAGGCATGTGCTCTCTACTGCTGTAGAGACGCTTGCCAACTCTTCAGTGTCAATCAGGGAACAATATCACCAAAATCCTCATAACTCATAAGAATTATCAAAGCACTGCTGAATACTATACTCACTTATTTACTCTTTAATACAGAACATTTGTAGCGATTTGATCATTCTAAATTGCCTGCACAAATTGCTTATTTGAAATGAAGTTCACCTGGTTCAATGTAACTCAAAAGTTTGGAATGTTTTTTTAAGAAGTCTCTTATGATTACCAAGGCTGCATTTATTTGATCAAAAATAAAGTAAAAACAGTAATATTGTGAAATATTTTTCAGTTGACTTTGATACTGATTTAGTACTCAGTTATTATCAATTATAATTTTTGCTCAATTATTTATAATGGTTCTTATTATCAATGTAACTTATTTAAACTTATTTATCAAGTAATTTTTTTTCAGGACTCTGATAAATAGAAAGTTCAAAAGAACTGCATTTGAAATAGAAATCTTGTTAAATTATGAATCTTTGCTGTTACCTTTGATACATTTTATGTATCCTTTTTTAATAAAAGTATTAATTAGAAAAACAAATGTTTAACTTACCACAGACTGCTAGTGTATCACAGTTTCCACATGATAATATTGCACAATATTACAGTTTTTACTGTATTTTTGATAAATACGTAAATAAACAAAACCTTGGTGAGCATAACAGACTCCTTTCAAAAATATATGTATAAAAAAAAAAATCCTTAATTATTCCAAACTTTTGACTGGTAGTGTACACAGAAAGCTTCAGTGATCCTTATGGTTAATTTTTTATTTGACTTTATTTATTATTTTAACGTTTATTTATGTTTTAAAGCACCAATAAAGAGTTGTAAAACAAGTTTAAAACTTTAATTTAATCATGCTAATACAGAGGTATCAGTAGAATATGCCATCATTATTTAGTCTTATCCTTTGCATTTACATTAGTCTTTTCTATGTGAAGCAACACTATTCAGTCTATCATCATGTTTTGACAATGACTAGTGTCTAACAACACTTGTTCAGTTTCAGCAGAGCGTGCTTCATGTATGTACTACATTCCAGCTGTGCACCTCTCCGCCATGTTCAATGTAAAATTCCATCATATCCATGGACACCGCATTTTTTGCCTGCAATCTGGCAGCCAAATGTGAGCGCATCCTGTAAGCTGTTCCCTGCAGAAAAGAGAACCAAACCGACTTGAACTGATTTACACAACTTACAAAAACCCATTAAGTGTTTGTGTTTCGGAATCAGACTTGCATTCATACCATTTGAAAGGGAATACATCACAGAAGCATTGAACGTATCCCCTGCTCCAAGTGTGTCCACAAGCTTCTCAGGTGGGAATGCATCTGAATGGATGACTACCCCGTTGGGACCAATGGCATCAGCTCCCTTTTCCGCCCAGGCACAAATGAGGGTAGCTCTAGACAAACAAACAAAACTCACGTAAATGCATGAAATGGCTAATATTTGAAAAGAACCTACCCTTAAGCAGTTGTTATGATTATACATGGTCAGTCATCAGTTTTTAGAACACTGGTGACATCTAGTGGTCTTTTTTCTCACCCCTTCCTCAGACGACCGCTGAAACCCTTCAGTGCAGCAGCGGCCGAGTCAAACCCAAAGTGCTGGGCCACATCCTTACTTACAAAGACCTGAGTGAAAGCCGTCACAAATAAACAGGTTGTGTAGTGTTCAAGCATGTCTCAAAGCTTATCAGCAAGCCTGCAAAAAATCGGCACACTCAGATTTCCACTGAATTTAAATGCACTTCTCCTTTAACTCTTATGTGTATTAAATATTTAGTCTAATATCTCTATATATATATATATATATATAAATCTATATACAATCACCTAAAGGATTATTAGGAACACCATACTAATACTGTGTTTGAACCCCTTTCGCCTTAAGAACTGCCTTATTTCGACGTGGCATTGATTCAACAAGGTGGTGAAAGCATTCTTTAGAAATGTTGGCCCATATTGATAGGATAGCATCTTGCAGTTGATGGAGATTTGTGGGATGCACATCAAGGGCACGAAACTCCTGTTCCACCACATCCTAAAGATGCTCTATTGGGTTGAGATCAAATTGTAGCCTCTTTTTCCTATTTGTATTGGAGATGAGTGGTACCCGGTGCGGTCTTCTGCTGTTGTAGCCCATCCGCCTCAAGGTTGTGCGTGTTGTGGCTTCACAAATGCTTTGTTGCATACCTCGGTTGTAACGAGTGGTTATTTCAGTCAAAGTTGCTCTTCTATCAGCTTGAATCAGTCGGCCCATTCTCCTCTGACCTCTAGCATCAACAAGGCATTTTCGCCCACAGGACTGCCGCATACTGGATGTTTTTCCCTTTTCACACCATTCTTTGTAAACCCTAGAAATGGTTGTGCGTGAAAATCCCAGTAACTGAGCAGATTTTGAAATACTCAGACCGGCCCGTCTGGCACCAACAACCATGCCATGCTCAAAATTGCTTAAATCACCTTTCTTTCCCATTCTGACATTCAGTTTGGAGTTCAGGAGATTGTCTTGACCAGGGCCACAGCCCTAAATGCATTGAAGCAACTGCCATGTGATTGGTTGATTAGATAATTGCATTAATGAGAAATTGAACAGGTATTCCTAATAATCCTTTAGGTGAGCAGGATAATGCACCATGTCACAAAGCTCGAATCATTTCAAATTGGTTTCTTTAACATGACAATGAGTTCACTGTACTAAAATGGCCCCCACAGTCACCAGATCTCAACCCAATAGAGCATCTTTGGGATGTGGTGGAACGGGAGCTTCGTGCCCTCGATGTGCATCCCACAAATCTCCATCAACTGCAAGATGCTATCCTATCAATATGGGCCAACATTTCTAAAGAATGCTTTCAGCACCTTGTTCAATCAATGCCACGTAGAATTAAGGCAGTTCTGAAGGCGAAAGGGGGTCAACCAAGTATTAGTATGGTGTTCCTAATAATCCTTTAGGTGAGTGTGTGTATATATATATATATATATATATATATAATATATATACAGTGTATATATATATATTCATATTTATTATATATTTTGACTTCAGCTCCCAGTAACAGTGCAGTATCTTCAGCTCTCTCTATATATAATTTCATTATATACACTTAACATTTAAAAGTTGGGGTTGGTAAGATTTTATTTGATTAAAAATAAAGTAAAAACAGTAATACTGTGAAATATTATTACAATTTAAAATAGTTTTTTAATCGAAAATGTTTTAAAATTTAATTTATTCCTTTAAAAGGTAAAGCTTTTTTTTAGCATCATTGCTCCAGTCTTCAGTGTCACATGATCCTTCAGAAATCATAACATGCTGATTTGCTGCTCAAGAAACATTTCTTATTATTATCAATACTGAAAACAGTTGTGCTGCTTAGTATTTTTGTGGAAAATGTGATACATTATTTTATGGATCCTTTGATGAATAAAGAACAGCATTTATTTAAAATAGAAATCTTTTGTAAAATGATGTCTTTATTAACACTTTTGATTAATTTAATCCATCCTTGCTGAAAAATAATTGTACTGACCCCAAAAATTTAAATGGTAGTGTGTGTGAATATATATATTTTTTTATTTTATTTATTTATTTATTTATTTTATCTTAATATTTTATGTGATCTACTAGTCTGAGAACAATTCCATAATTAGCACTTGACTGTAGTTTATCCAAGTTAAAATAATGTGTTTTATTTAGTCAGGTTTGAAGTCTGACACATGTAGGGAAATCATACCAAATCACCAAGAGGGAAAAGCTGGTAGAGGGGTTCCCTGGTCTTTTCGATTTCCACAGAGATGGTTATTCTGTTCTTCTCTTCCTGTTTGCTGTTATACTCTCTTACCCTCTCGATCATCTTCACTTGTTCATCAGCATTACGGCCCTGAAAATCCATTCAAAACAATCAGCTCTCTACTTGAGGAATAATGTGTCTCTTAAACACGGATCGGAAGGAACTAAATAGTGTCACTAGTGTGAACTTGGGCTGTTACTATGTAGCAAGTCAAAGATATTTGGCAGAAACTCTCACCTCCCAGTGGACCCACTTGAACTGGCTCAGGTCCACCTTTGAAAAGTCTTCTACAGAAACATCTGGCAAGTTTCTGATTAAACAGAGAATAGCCGATGAAAGTTCTCTTGTATGTTAGACTACAACAATCAGTGTTCAAAGAACGATTAGTAAATAATAAGTAATGACTGCACTTTGTGTACATGATAGGTCATTATTACAATTGATTATTGTGACATGATCTGCTGTAATTATATAATACAAAACTGTTTACAGTCACAAACTGAATCAGTGATGATCTGTAGAATGGGAAAAACCCTAGCTTATTCCCTTAGACCGGATCCCTGTCAGTTTGTATACAGTACAACATTTGATAACAGTCATCAGCACAGACAAATAGTCAGCTTTGGGCTGTTATTATAAGATAATTATGATTATAAACCAAAGTCTGTTTCTCAGCACAGAAGGAAAAGGTTTGGATTATTCTCAAAACAGGTTTTAGAGACAAGAAATGTTATTCACCGCCAAGATTAGAATAAATGTTGTTTTATATATTACTTTGCTACAAACAAAGCAAATACAAAGTAAATGATAATGTTCAGTCAACCAGTCTTAACCGCAAATATAAACCTCACCAGGCCGATCAGGACCTTGACCTGAAGTGGAGAGGTTTTGTATCATTCTGCAGGGGTTCATTTTGTGATAATGAACGGATGAATGAACATTATCTTACTTATTACACGGCTACTCCTCAAATAAATACATAAATAGACATATTGATTTGAGCTGAATTATATATTTATGTGACGTGTCACTACTACAAGCTATGTAGTAAAGTCAGTTGCCATGGACATTGGCCAGTTATATAGTTTAGTGGGCACTATACACAAATATTTGGCCATGCAATATTGAAACTGATCAATCAGAATTATTTCAGAGAGCCGTGGAATAAGTTAGGTAGTTAGTAAGCTTAGACATTGTGTGCTGTTGTGTGTTGTTTAAAACAATTGATTCAAATAATCTTGGACAAAACGGAAATATAATAAGAAAATAAATTAATGACAATGACAAATCCCCGAAAAACATAAGCACTCAAATTAATGCATGCAATGTCGAATTGTCATGATTTCTTTAAAGCATCTACTAAGACTAAGGGTACGTTTACACGACAATGTACTAAAAATGTAAAAAGTTTTCCTTTTCTCGTACAGACGACAACGTCAATACGATCCCTGTTCACACGGATCCGCGAAAACGATAAAAAAAAAAAACCCTGCTGTATTATTCATGCCAGGCCAGTAGTTGGCGATTTCACTTTGTAAAGAAACACTAAGCACCTATAAACTGAACACATAACGTTACTGTAATACGCGTTTTTACAAATGAACTCTTTTCCTGACAGCATTTTTTTTTTTAAAGCTGCCAGCAACCGCCAGTATTTTTGGTTTTCCAAAAGTTTCATGGCCCCCAGAATATTTTGTTGTATGAATATGTGAACAAGCAATTAATATCAAAAAAGAAGAAGAGAGCCTTTGATAAAAACAAAAACAACAGTTCCCTTTCAAGGGAACTCGAGCTGCGTCAAACACTGTGGGAACGCCCCTGCGTTGTGCGTCATGAAGCATGTATGGAATCAGCCCAATGGAGAGATGGAACGTCATAGGCGGGTGACGTCATCGACCAGGAAACTATAAAGCACCCCATAAACACAAGCGCAACAGCTTTCTGTGCCTTCAGTCGCGCTATATGTGAATCTGTCCCTGTGTGAATATTGTCTGTCTTTACATACTCTGCACCACACAAACAATTTTTTTATATATATATATATATATATATATATATATTAAGAGATATGGCGAACGAACAGCAGTTTAGGAAGTGTGTCCCTCCCTGCTCGCGTTATTTTACAAGTGGGGATACACACGTTCTTTGTGTTGTTTGTTTGGGAGTGCAGCATGCCCAGTCAGCTCTCGAGGGAGCTGATTGTGAGCATTGCGAGCGTCTGCCATTAAGGACGCTCCGCTCCCACCGGGCGCTCTTCGAGGAGAGCGGTTCGGTGCGTGCTCCCCGCGGTTCGGGTCCCGCTCTTGCCGAGGCAGAGCGACGACGCGTATCGTGGGGATCGCAGATGGATCTCTCAGCGGGGTTAGAGACGGGCTCTGCCTTATCTCTCCCTTCACCTGTGAGATCCAGTGCCTCAGTCCCGTGTTCGGAAGCACGCGCTGCGGTTTCTTCCGCTCGGGCTGAGGCACCAGTTATAAATGAGGGAGATTCGCCACCTTACACTCCCGAAAGTGATGAGCTAGTGGAGGTATTAACAATTCGTTTAACATTCGGCGGCGGGTCAGGCTGCGTCATGTCTGCATACTATGTCTATTATGCAGGCATACCAGGCTGACCTGCTGAGAGACGTGAGTGAGAGTGAGCAGGTCAGTGCTGACGTGGTTCGTGAACTGCGTCAGGCTGCTGATTTATCCCTGCGCACAACCAGAGAGTCGGCCAAGCTAGTGGGTCGATCTATGGCAGCTCTTGTGGCCGCAGAAAGACATCTGTGGTTAAATCAGACAAATATAAAAGAAAAAGAAATAGCTTTCCTTTTAGACACTCCTCTCTCCCCCCTGTGTTTATTTGGCGATGCTGTAAATTCTGTCATCGATAAATTCCAGGAGAAGGAAAAGCAAACAACCGCTTTTAAGAAATGTCTCCCTTTAAAAATTCATGTCCCTGGGGCTGCTGGGCGGGAGCAGCCCCGGCCGTCTGCGAGCTCATCATATAGGGCGCTGAAGCAGAGTGTCGCGTCTCGTGCTCCCCCTGCTGGACAGTGGGCTCAGCCGAGGCACTCTCAGACGAAATCTCCCAGTAATAGAACTGATCTGAGGACAGTTATATTAGCTAAGAAGGCTTCGGCTAAGAAGAAGTCCTGGCGCCACGGCGCGCAGGACACTGAGGGTGGTCCCCACTGAGGCGGAAAGGTGTTCACCTCTTTCTACGGTGCCCATTCTTCCTCTGTGCCCTCAGGGGCCCATTCTGCCAACCCCGTCTTCATGCCGGGGCGCAGATGGTCCCAGCGAGCGATTTCCCGAGGGACGCTCGCTCCCTCTGAGGAGGGTTTCAGAGCGGTTAGACCAGTTGTTCCCTGCCGGTGTGCCGTTACAAGGCGCTGCGTTTGCTGCTCAAGTTACACCAGAGGCCAGTCTCGAGAGACTGGTACCCTTAGTAGAATTTCTGACAGAGTGGAAAAGCCTTCCAAAAATATCTCATTGGGTCCTGCAGACAATAGAAAGGGGTTATGCTATCCAATTCAGGTGTCGTCCACCAAGATTCAGAGGGGTTCTGCCTACAGTGGTGGGCCCCGGCAGGCTCTGGTTATGGAACAAGAGGTGAAAGCACTCCTTCAAAAGGAGGCTATAGAACGGGTTCCTCCTCCCAGTGTGGAGTCAGGCTATTACAGCCGATATTTCATCGTTCCAAAATAGGATGGGGGGTTGGGTCCAATTTTAGACCTGCGCCTATTGAATCGCTCGGTAGGGAAGCCAAAATTGAAGATGCTCACTATCAAGCAGATCGTGTCACAAATCAGATCCAAGGACTGGTCTGTCACGATAGATCTAAGGGAAGCGTACTTCCACATTTCCATCCTTCCACAACACAGGAATATCCTGAAGTTCGCCTTCGGGGGCGAGGTGTACCAGCACAGGGTTCTTCCGTTTGGCCTAGCTTTATCTCCCCGCACTTTCACGAAATGCATGGACGCAGCACTAGTGCCCCTGAGGCTTCAGAGTGTTCGTGTCCTCAATTACATCAACGATTGGTTGATTTTAGCTCAGACAGAGCAGATGGCGGTTCGACATAGAGATGTCGTTCTCGTTCATATCAGGAAGTTGGGGTTGAGGCTGAACGCAAAGAAAAGTGTATTATCTCCTCAGAAGACCACTTTTCTGGGTGTCGTCTGGGTTTCGGTTTCGATGCAGGCGCGACTCGCTCCGACCCGCATCGTTTCGATTCTCTCAGCTGTAAAACAAGTAAAGCTAGGCCAGCTACTTACTGTAAAACAGTTTTAGAGACTGTCGGGTCTGATGGCAGCAGCGTCCGACGTTATACCTTGCGGCCTGTTGTACATGAGATCGTTACAGTGGTGGCTCAGGACCAAGGGATTCTCCCCGAGGGGAAATCTGCTCCGCACGGTCAAAGTCACGCGGCGCTGCCTTCGTGCTCTGGTCATGTGGAAACAAACTTGGTTCCTATTCAAAGGGCCTGTGTTGGGGGCTGTTTGTCGTCGCGTAACGCTAACGACGGATGCTTCCCTCACAGGGTGGGGGGCGGTCACGAGTGGTCGTCCAGCCCAAGGGCTGTCGCAGGACCATCATCTATCACGGCTTATAAATTGTCTAGAGATGTTGGCGGTGTTCCAGGCTCTGAAACACTTCCTAGCAGACCTGAGAGGTCATCATGTGTTAGTTCAGTCAGACAACACGTCGGTGGTCTCTTATATAAATCATCAGGGAGGCCTGCGGTTTCGCCGGCTTTACAAGTTGGCCCGTCAGATCCTCCTGTGGTCCCAAGGGAGGTTACTATTTCTGATGGCAATGTATCTTCCTGGGTATTTGAATGTGGTAGCAGACTCCCTGTCGAGACAGGGGCCGAGGCCCCGGGATTGGAGACTCCATCCCGAGGTGGTGGAGCTCCTTTGGTTGAGTTTCGGTCGCGCCGAGGTGGACCTATTCCCTTCCAAGGAGACCACGCATTGTCATCTGTGGTTTTCCATCAGCCATCCAGCCCCTCTGGGGTTGGACGCTATGGTGCAGCCGTGGCCAAGGTCACATCTGTTCGCCTTTCCCCCGATTGCTCTGCTACCTGGAGTTCTGGAGAGGGTTCGCCGGGACGGGGTCAGCCTACTATTAGTAGCCCCGTTCTGGCCGGCCCGAGTCTGGTTTGCGGACCTGATTTCTCTCCTGGACGGCTCTCCCATAACTAATGGTAATATTTCATATACCATTAAAACATAATAAAATAATAAATTAATAAAAAATATTTAGAATCTGCACGTCGAGCACATTTAAAAAAAAAAAAACGAAACTACTTCTGTGAGTTGAGGCGGTTGCGGACAGACGGTACATACATAAGATAAATTGAACTATAAAAAAAAAAAAAGATTAATTATGGCTGATGATGCAGGTCATGCAAAAAAGAAGATGACTTATTATTTTAACGAGGAGTGGGAGACAGAATTCCTCTTCACTAATGTTAAAGATAAAGCTGTATGTCTGTGGAGCACGCATTGCGGTTGACAATGGTCTATGGCAGGGATCTCCAACACGTCGCTCGCGAGCTACCAGTCGCTCGTGGCCTGATTGGAGGTAGCTCACCAAGGGGGCGTTCACATATCGCGTCTTTTGCGCGCTCAAGTTCGTTATTTCAAATGTAGGAAGCTCATAATTGAAGCGATGCGCTCATTTTTTCCAGGAGCAGCGAGATGAAAAATCCATTAGCTACTAAAACTTCTTTGTCATTGTGGAGAGCGCAGTGCATGGTTGCATAGCAATGACAGACGGCACGGGAAAATCAGACCGAATTTTACTATTAATAATGAAAGACAAGCTAATGTGCATTGTGAACGTCAGTAATTTATCTTTTTTGACTCATTCTTTTTATAAAAATGATTTAAAGGCTGAAATATGCAAGCTTTTTATAAATCTTTTTTGTCAAAACTTTATTTAAACTTGTAGGCTACATGTTAGTAGATAACATGTCGCAAGACACTCCTTTAAATAAAATCTGGCCATCGTTTTTAATGTTGTTATTTTGTTTATGTAAACAAAAAGTGCAAATGAATTCTAATTATAGTTGTTATTTGCTGGTTTTCGACATAAAACTTGGTGAATGGATTTTATTGTGTATTATTAGTACCTTTTGAACAGGATTCTGTGATAACCGTGATCATTTTGGTCACTATAATCATGAAATGAAATTTTCAGGCCATTTCATCTCTAGTTAAGATGCACTATAAAATCAACTATAATTATGTGTTTTTATAGTATAATATGCAAAGTACAATTTTCTTTAAAAAAAAAATCTCTGATTCTAGTTCTTTTCTCTGACATTTAAGGGTGACATATAGTATAGGCCTACAAAAACTATTTTAGGTCTAAAACAGTTTAGATAGTTGTTAATATGAGAGATATGAGACATTATTTAAGAGATTTAAGTATTGTATTAGCCTACATGAGTAGCTCTCGGCCACTATCTTTTTTAAAAAGTAGCTCTCAAATGAAAAAAGGTTGGAGACCCCTGCTTTATGCCTTGAAGTGGAAACTCTTCACTTCTTGGTGTGGAGAGCACCTGCAGGACCCAGTTAACTACCCAGTGGGTGCAGTGCTGGAATTCCTGCAGGAGCGCTTCTCCACAGGGCTATCCCCCTCCACACTAAAGGTGTATGTGGCGGCACTGGTTGCTTACCACGTCCCTTTCAGTGGAGTTTCTCTTGGGAGACACCCGCTTATAACTCGTTTCCTTCGTGGCACACTGAGGCTGAGGCCAGCAGTTCGTACGAGGGTGCCGGCCTGGGATCTGGCCATCGTATTAGAAGGTCTTTCCCTAGCTCCTCTTGAACCTATCGAAGAAGTTCCTGAGAAGTTTCTCACGTTTAAGACTATCTTTCTTCTTGCTATCTCCTCACTAAAGGGAATCAGAGATTTGCAGGCTCTGTCGGTTTCACCCTCGTGCCTGGAATTTTCGCCTGGCATGGTTAAGGCTTTTCTGCATCCTAGACCAGGTTACGTTCCCAAGGTCCCTACTAATGTTGTTAGACCTACAGTTCTGCAGGCCTTTTGTCCTCCTCCATTTCTGTCATCTGACCAGGAGAAACTTAATTTACTCTGCCCTGTTAGGGCGTTAGACGCCTACGTCCACAGAACTGCCCTGTGGAGGAAGTCAGAACAACTATTTGTGTGCTTTGGGCCACCCAAGAAGGGGTGTCCCGCATCTTAACAGAGAATCAGCAAGTGGGTGGTCGAGGCTATCTCACTTGTCTATGAGTCGGCTGGTCAGCCTTCACCTTTGGCTGTACGAGCCCACTCTACCAGGAGTATGGCGGCTTCTAAAGCCTTAGTGTCAGGAGTTTCCCTCAGTGACGTTTGTGATGCGGCTGGATGGTCTTCACCGCATACTTTAATTAAGTTCTACGACCTAGACTTAAGTTCTACCCCTGGGGCACAGGTGCTCTCATCCTCTGTGCGCTAGTTCTCACATGGCGGTCACTTGGTCCTATGGCGACGTGGGTATTAGCGTTCTCACAGCGTTTGACACAGCTCGAGTTCCCTTGAAAGGGAACGTCTCGGTTACGTATGTAACCCTAGTTCCCTCATAGGGAACGAGACTCTGCGTCATTCCACCATACTCCCAGCATTCCCGCTAACGCTTCCTTCAGGCCTATCAGAAGCTGTTGCGCTTGTGTTTATGGGGTGCTTTATAGTTTCCTGGTCGATCACATCACCCGCCTATGACGTTCCATCTCTCCATTGGGCTGATTCCATACATGCTTCATGACGCACAACGCAGGGGCGTTCCCACAGCGTTTGACGCAGTGTCTCGTTCCCTATCAGGGAACTAGGGTTACATACGTAACCGAGACGTTTTATCCTAGCTTCATGCATTTTTTTATCAAAACTTGAATATGGGTAAGTTTCATAAAAAAAGCTAAATTTTGAGTAAAAAACTGAGAAAATCACGTTTTTGTCAAAGACTACGTCCAGATCGGATTCAGAACGATGATCAAAACACAGATGGAGTAGATCGAGTTTAACATGCCTAAAGCTTTACAGTCCTGTAGCTCGTCCTGGGTGGACATTTCATTCAGTAACATTAGGCAGATTTGATTTATATGCCGTTTGATGTTGATGATCGTGTTATTTTACATATGATTACATATGATATGGTTTGTTTCTGCATCTCCCTGGCACGTGTTTTTTATCAGGAGATTCAGTACTCTTTCAGAAGATGAGTAATAGCGCCCCCTACATTATTACAGTGAAAACATGGAAAGCCGGTTTTACAAATGACGGAAATGTCCTTCTATGGCGGGGAAATAGTTAATAAAGTAACGGTATAATTTTCAAAAACTTGCACTTTGAAAACCATTTTCAAATGTTTGCGTTTTCAGGCCCCTTAAATGCTGTGTCGTGTATATGAGCGGCCAATAAAATGCCAAAATGTTGTTTTTAGTTCAAAATGGTGTCGTGTAAACGGCCCCTAAATTACTGTCAATTACGGCAGTGCCACTTAATAAACACTTTCTCAGATTATGTTTGAGAATGGGAAATGATCATTTACCAGGTACCCATCTAACTTTGTATATTATGATTATTGTGACTTTGGATGATACTCTTACGTGTCTGAGAGTACGACAGTGCGAGAGCCATTGGTGGCACACACCACACAACAGGCACACGGGGTCTCACCCCACTGCTGCCAAGCCACACCAGATATGTCCACCCCACGTCGTGCAAAATCCCCCACGATGAAACTAGTACAGCAAACAGAGAGGTATTGCAGTGACCCATATGCACTACTGACTGATTTGAGCAGGAAACATTTAGCAGGCTCACAATGCTTGCCAAACTGATCTTCCAACCATGCACCATCAGTGCACCTTTTATTAGGGAAAAAGCAATAGTGTATTTTCACTTGTTATTTTGATGCGTCAGGAATATTTCAGCTGTCCTGTGAGGAAAGAGTTTTCGTAATATTTACGCATATTCTCACACACAAACCTGTTCATATGCAGAATTGTACGGCTTCCTGTCGTCACGCTGCTGACTACTACAGAGGCTGGAAAGGAGCATTCAGCATGCTCCAGAAGAAGAGAGATGTCAATCTTGTACATTTGAAAATCATTCAAGATGAAGCTAGAAGAACAAATTAGCAAGGAAAGGTATGCATACAGAACATATGTGTGCAGATACTGAAAACTAAGAAAAGAAGTACTTTTGGGAAGATGTCGGAGGGATATTTCTGCTGATATAAAACTTGCAGGAGTAAGAAAGTATACAAATATCAGTAGTAGGGTACAACGGGGCTAAAGGCGCACTGGGGTAAAAGTCACATTTGACTTTATTCTCTTTTAAATCAGATGGCACAAAAAACTCAGCACTTTTCTTGACAACCTCTTTTGAAGATGCACGTGGAAATTTGGCTGATCCTTAATGCGATCGCGGACAGCAATGCAAAGTTGATTCTGCACTAATTTGTTGTAATATTTGATGTTTTTTACATTGTTGTAGATTAGGGGTGGGCGATATAGCCTCAAAATTCTATCACGATATTTCAAGAATATTTGCGATAATGATATTTATGACGATATAGACATTTTTTTTGTTGTTGTTGAAAATTTTCTTATTATGTTTATCTCGCCTAAATGTTTGCTCACTCATTGCGTTTTTACAATGTGGTAATTTTGTTGTTAAGAGTTTACACAACACAAGGAAGCTTGATTTCAATCCTTGAATTAAATGTTAAATGTGTGTAGGTCTAACACCAGTATTCAGAAATACTAGAGAAACATAATAAAGTAATCAAATGTAAAATAACACATAGTCTTTTAATTCTGTTTCCTGATTAAATTAAATACATAGGCTAATAATTCTCATTCATTACAATTAAAGCTATCTTTTGTTGTTTTGACGACAACATTAATGACAGACGCATAGCCTATGGCTGCTGTCACTTTTACAGCTAGTGCACGGATCCATTGCTGTTTTCATTATACTGTCTGTCACGCTGTCACATGCGTTTTATACATAACCGAATGTGTTTAAGAGAATACTTACCAAGACCGGAAGTTTTACACAATTTTGC
Organism: Siphateles boraxobius; assembly: GCF_051911475.1. NCBI lineage: Eukaryota > Metazoa > Chordata > Actinopteri > Cypriniformes > Leuciscidae > Siphateles > Siphateles boraxobius. The sequence continues at coordinate 19,949,039 of NW_027508833.1, read as the reverse complement.
GTTTTTACCCCCATTAAAGCGATATAATCCGCGAAAAATAACTTTAGTATCGCGAGCTGTACTCTTTGTATGCACGCAATGCAACTCTCTCAGAGAGTGCGCGAGTAGCTTACTGGATAGTTTAAAATCGCTTGAATGTTTAAACTGATAAGAATTAAGAAGACTTGAAAATTATAAACTTTAGGTACGATGCACTGATGACTAGATTGTGCAAGAGACCATTCAGTCATGTCCCGACTCCTAACCGGCGCGAGAGAAGACGCGCGTCAGCAACCCCGCTGAACACTCAAGCTGTTTGTGTAATTGCTGAATCGTCATCGGAGGCTGGAATTCGGTCACAATTCTGAGCGCGCAAGATCACATTTTGAGCGCGCAAAAGGGCATTTCCCACGCGCGTGACCTGAGTTTTGAGGAGAAATGTTCGTCACGCAGATAAGAAAATATTTCGAGCGAATGAAAATTAATTTTGCATTTAAAATAAGTATTTGGATGTGCGCAGACTTTCTCTTTTGCATGTGCAAAGTTTCACTTTCTTGTTCCTTTCGTACCAGCCGTACGCGCTCTCTAAGCACAGTCTGCTCGCTTGCTCAACACAACCCAGCATTACCATATGCCATAATTCCAGCCAATCAGAGATGAGGCTGCTAAATTCTGATTGGCTGGCTTGAAAACCAATCACAAGACTCCCTGCATCACCGACTGTGGAAGAGGAAAATACATGGTGGAAGATGTTTATGTTTAATTTGTTTAATGGATTGAAAACTTCAATTTAAGTTCAAGTAAACAAAAACATTCACAGCAGAGAAGTTCTGTAAAAACAACTAGCATACTGAAAAAAATATACTGTATTTTCTTATATACTATTTTAGGATGGATAGTGTTCACATTGGGATGCAGGCTTATTCCTCTCACTGCAAAAAAAAGAAAGAAAGACATGTGGGTAACAATGCAAACATATGCAAATATAACTGTAAGTGAAAATCTTGGGTGTGTGACTCATAAGACTTCTATATAATTACTCTCATAATTAGATTTTTATTTTTTTGCAGTTAGGGGAACAAGCCTGCATCCCAATGTGCACACTATCTATCCTAAAATAGTATATAAGAAAATACAGTATATATTTTTTAGTATGATAGTTGTTTTACAGAACCCCCTGCTGTGAATGTTTTTGTTTAAATAATTCCAAGGATATCAAGTTGATTATTATTTTAACGTTATTACATTGCATTTCTACGTTTATTTGATGGCTTTTTTATTCTAATGTCAGTGATGTACCGTTTTTACACACTTATTTCATTAAAAGTGGAAAAGTCTGTCCATCTTCATTTCTGAAAATGTGTAAAATTTGAGACCCCAGCTCGGTCACATTCATATTTCACTAATGTTAATTACATAACTTGCAGTTCAGAAAGAAGTTAGAACTACCACTTGAGGGGTAGCAAACACTGGGACATGTCATTATGTACAGTAATAGTACGATTTGATTTTGATTAAAAATAAGCAAAAAAAAATAGCTTAAAAATAAACTGTGGTCGTCGAGTGGTAGACATTTGAACTTAAATCAAGCCATTAAACTAATTAAACATAAATATCTTCCACCATGTATTTTCATCTTCCACAGTCGGTGATGCAGGGAGTCTTGTGATTTGTTGACAAGCTAGCCAATCTGACTTTAGCAGCTGGGTTGTGTTGAGCAAGCCAGCTGTCTGCGCTTAGAGGCTGGTATGAAAAGAGCGAGAAAGTGAAACTTTGCACATGTTAAAGAGAACGTCTGCGCACATCCAAATACTTATTCTAAATGCAAAATTGATTTTCGTTCGCTCGAAATATTTTCTTATCTGCGAGATGAACATTTCTCCGCAAAACTCAGTTCACGCGCGTGCGAAATGCCCCTTTGCGCGCTCAAAATGTGATTTTGCGCGCGCAGAATTGTGACCGAAATCTAATCCCATAGACAGGCTGCCTCGCGCTCAGACAGGTGTTGTTGTTGTGCGTGCTAGGGAACGTAAATGCACCATACGTCATCGCGTCGCTATATCAGTCATATCGCGATATGACACTTTTTTATCATGTAAAAATAGGCTTGTTTGAGATGAGCACCGGTGACCGATCACCGGTGATCAGCGCGTAATGCATGCCGGTTAGAAATGTGTCCGAGTGCGGTCCGCCTTGCGATGATGTCATGCTGACGTGTGTCAAAAAGCTCTCGCGAGCGCAAGGCGCACGTGTCGGATTCTGCAGTCGCGCGCAGTTGCTCTCCACCGACTGCGCTGATCAAAAGCATGATGGGAAACGACTTGCTGACGCACAGCTTAATGTTGATTGGTTTAAACAACCGTGATGTATTGTTCTCTTTGAAAATGTTTGATTTTTGAAACTCGGATATCATGTTTTATGTGTATATGTACTCTCGGACAGTGCGATCTCTATGAGTTATGCAATGTCATTTTATTATTTAAAAAAAAACACACAAAAAAAACATCCATGTCACAGCCTATGTCTGTATTAAAGAAAAAATGATTGATAAACACTTATTTGGAATGGAATTAAATAACAAGTACTTGTTATTGTCTTGTTCATTATATTTATTTTCATATAAAGGCAACAGAACTTAAATTACATCCAGTTTATTAGCAACACTGTGCACGAGCGTGAATCCCGTGAATCCCGCGATATCCATCATTGATCTCGCAGGTGTCAGATCCACTGCGAGAAGCGAGAACTGTCCGGCTTGCCTGCGCTTTTTTCACTCCTCCTCTCACTGCAGCCGCCTACTCTCGACTACATTTCAGGCGAGGCAAGGCGCATCTCAAACAAGCCTAATGTATACCGGTATTATCGTGGACGGTATGATATGGCACACCCCTATTGTAGATTCATGTAGCAAATGAGAATCAATAAAATAATTGGATATATTTTGAGAGAAAGATCTTGTTAATGTTTTTTCAGTTTTGTAGAAAGGTAAATAAAGCAACAGTTTTTCGATAAATGAAGAATGTGTAAAAGTATGGTAATTGGGGTAAAAGGCATCCCCTGTTGAAGCGAACGGCACAATAATTAACAAGATGATAAATAGCTGGCTGACTTTTCCATTTGTTGACATGACATAAATCGATTCAGATGGTAAATACCATATATTAAGTTGGGTGTCCATCTGAAAGCTGATCTCCATATTTATAATGAAACCATCATGTTTAGGAATATAATATCAGATATCATATAATAAAATGTAATATTTATAGTTACTACTGTAAAGCTATATTAAATAATCATGGGATCTCATTCAATGCTTTCAGAGACATTATTTAAATACCTTTGTTTCTGTATTTTTAAAAATGAATATATTTTAATGACCAATATTAATTAATGTATCAAATTAAACATAAAATAATAGTGCAACTATTGCTAAAACTATTGCTAAAGTGTTTACCCTAGACATTATTAAAAAGAAATTTAGCTAAAGTATTTGTATAAATAATTTGTGCCTTTTGCCCCATGTGTGGGCTAAAAGGCCCACCTTGCCACTTCTTAAATTTATAAGATATTTTTAAACAAAACAAACCACTTTTATGATTTATTTTCACACATAATCTGCTGCTCCATCAATGTTAATATATATATATATATATATATATATATATATATATATATATATATATATATATATATATAGGCTATATATTTTTTTTTCTGCAATCATACACTATGGGAGAAGTAAAAAGCATGTTTGTCTTATGGTGTGCTTTAAGTCCCGTTGTACCCTATATCTTGGTATGTTATAGCCTATAGCCTACTTTATAAATGGATTACACACACACACACACACACACACACACACACACACACACACACTTTATATATTGTTATTTAACGTAATAGTAGGCAGAAAACACTTACTCAGCTACTGGTCCAGGAGCCAAAGACCCCATAAATGCACAAGGGGCCCCAAGTAGAGACAAAACAGTGCACGTGTTTGATGCGTTTCCTCCTCTCTGCCATCTCTGAGACAAACACCTACAAACCAGTTGCGTTATTTTATGACACTTGTGATGCAACTTGACCTCAGGGTATAGCAGAACACTCTAGCCTCTAGCCTATATGCTTAGGCTGATTATGCTTTTGAAATGCTAACACAAATGTGCATTAATAGTAGCCTAATTGTAGAATGTTATTAGAATTTCCCACCTGGTATCAGTATCTTCTTCCGGGTATTTATCCACAACATTTATGATATCCAGACACACCAAACCAATGCTGAGTATCTTTTTGTCCCCCATATTCTCCCTGCAGAACTAAATCCTGAACTATGGACTTTGGAGGAAAGGTCATAACGTCACATTATTCCGAACAGAAGCGGGTGAGGGTTTCTCTTTCACCGTGAATGGGACACACTGTAAACATTGGACACGAAGTTTACCGGTTTTTGCCGAGTGTGGCCGAAAGTGCCAGCGCGAGCGGAGCTCAAGGACACGACGATTCCCGACTTTTATCGAGAGCAGCCGAAATTTGCGCGAGCGCTTTCCGTTATGTTTTTGGTGTAAGCTCGGAAATTAATTTTGCTGTTTATAAACACAGAAATTACATATTGTTTTGTTAGTCATAATTTTAATCTTTATAAACATACAAATACTGCATTTTAGTAAGTAAGTATGTTAGATAAAATCTCAGTAGGTCGTACTCCCAGAGTGGTTGCTAGGTGACAAGAGGGCTTCGGTTATATCACAATACTAGCTACATGTTGACTTTCTTCCAGTTATTTCAAGGCAGCTATTTGTGTAATGTATGAATATTTCTTTTCATGTAGCCTATGGTCTTGAAAAATGGATATTTGAAAGAGACTTTTTAAAATCATTAGGCCTATTAACCATAAGCTACTGTGCGTTTGTATATAAATATTATAATTTTGTACTCCAAAATACCTCTATTTTGCTAATAGCCAATTATAAAGCCTAATAATAAACATATATAGGCCTAGTATATGGCTATATTCAAAAATATGAATATGCTATTTGAATGAAGGTTTCATGACATTTCTTAATATTTGTATGTAACTTTACACATGATCTATCAGTTGGCTTATTGAATGGTTTTAATGTTATTTATTAGTTCTTAAGACCAGGAAAACACAGAGTTGAGAGAATGGAGATGACTTCAAAAAGTGTGGCGAAAGGCAACCTGGAGGTCCTCCAGATCTATAAACTCCTGCAATATGTACGGGAGAAGAACAGACCACAGATAAAAAAGATGGTCCAAATGGGGGTTTTCAACCTGATAAATATGACTGAACCCAAACAGGGACTCAGTGCCTTGTATCAGGCATCTGTGGACCATGATGAAGATCTCGTAGAGTTCCTTCTGTCCCTGAAAGCCCACCCTGACATACAGGACAAGAAGGGCTGCACACCAATGATGCTGGCTGCACAGTTGGGCTACTACAAGATTGTGTACCTCTTGATCAAACATAGTGCAAATGTGACACTCACAGATGAAGAGGGGAAAGGTAAAGAACATATTTTTAGAAGTGCACGTTATGTAGCTTACTCTTCAATTTTAATAGATCTGAACAGGACTGGATGAGTTTGTCTTTATGCACCTGCAAGTGTCAAAATATCCCTTGAAAAAAAGATGTGCTCTTATTTGTATTAACTGTGCACTTGCTTCAAATCTTAAAAGTATGGTTTTAAAAAACTGTACTTGCAAATAAATTATATTAATGAAATATGGCAACTTAAAGGGATAGTTCACCCACAAATGAATTTATCCCATGATTTACTCACCCTCAACCCATCCTGTGTATTTGACAATCTTCTTTCAGACGAATACAATACAAAAAGTTAGCCTATTAAAAAACGTCCTGGCTCTTCCAAGCTTTATAACATTTACATTTACATTTATGAATTTGGCAGATGCTTTTCTCCATAGCGATATACATTGCATTTTAAGGTGCACATTTACATTCTTATTAGTAATGGCTGTGAATAGCCGTTTAAGTTTTGAAGTCCATAAAAGTGCATCCATCCATGATAAAAGTGCTCCACAGGGCTCTGGGGGGTTAATAAAGTTCTTCTGAAGTGAAGTGATGCGTTTGTGTAAGAAACATATCCATATTTAAAACTTTATCGACTAAAATAACTAGCTTCCGGCAATTTCCCCCGGTTTCACAGATTAAAATGCATGTTTAAGCTGTTTTAACTGAAAGCAACTTACACTGATATATCTTAAAATATGTCAGTGTCATTGTGTTGTCTCAAGATGCAGATCAATATTGTTTTTTTCTAAGGCACGTTTAAAAGCTAAATGTCCCAATTGAACTAAGGCCTAATCCTGGTTTAATCCCAGTTTTTGAAACCAGGCCAAAAGATATTTGATTATCATTTTAACCGTGTTGTGTTAATTGATATTACAATTAAAGGTAAAATATTTTAAATGTACTATACAAATTCAAAATTACAAAAGTGTAATTCACATATATATTTAAATAGATGACTCAAGTTTCAATATAAATTACATTTAAGTCTATTTTTAACATTAGAAGTAATTATAAAATTATATTTAAAAAATGTGGTTAAGCACTCTTAAGTTCAGCAAATTATGTTTAAAATAATGTAAATGATTAAACCCTGCATTAAGTTAATAAGTGTCAGAAAACATATTCAGTTTGAACTTGAAACTAGTACGGTATTATAGTGTACTATATACTATATATATACTATAGCCTACACTTTTTAAAGTGTAATTTTTCTCAAGGGATATAACCCAGCCATTCAAATTATTGTATAGATGCAAAATGTTTTTTTTTTATTCCTTTATATTATATAATATATCATATTTTAATTAATTTCCTTGATTTTATATCTATTCATTCATGCTTGACGGGGGAAATGTGTTTAGAATGAAACTCATTGACTTCTGTTGTTTCATTTGTAGGGGTGCTGTTCTACTGTATCTCTCCATCTAAAGAGCATGCTCTCTGCCTGCAGATGGCGCTCAGCCGCAATGCAAATGTCAACAATGTTTCTAACTCCGGGAAGCCACTGCTTGTGTTCGCTTGTGATAATGCAAAGGACTGTCAAGACTTGTGCATACGCATTTTGGAGAAAGGAGCTGATCCAAATGCAGTAGATCAGGTCTCAGATCATAGTTCAAATTAATGTTCCCTGATCATATATAAGTTAAATCATAAGTCAAATCAAACCTTTTTGGAATGGAACAGTTTATTGAACCTTTAGTCAAAATAATTGATAGGCATTTATGGCTCATATGATATGAGAGAATATGGAGCTCTGAGGAGGAGCTCATACTTTGAGGAGGAGAAAGACATCTATTTTATTCAGAGGCCCAAACTGAGCAAAAACATACAATTTGGAGTAGTTGCTAATATTAACAGCCAAACCAATATATATATATATATATATATATATATATATATATATATATATATATATATATATATATATATATATATATATATATATATATATATATATTCAGACACCAAATTTAATTTTTGATATTTTATTTACTAGTGGGTGCATGACACTATAGTTATTTTATGTAAGTGAGGATAGCAAAATAAAATACCTGACCTATTATACCCAAAAATTCTTTAAACAGTGGACTACCAGTAAAATTTATAAAAATTTGGAACCAAAGTTTTTCAGACACTTTGACCTGACCATGTTTTACTTAAGTGTTTTTTCTTTAATTGCTAATGCGACCTTTTTACAACACAGACTGAACAAAATTACGCATTGCTTGGTAATTAGTTGACCTAAATTGTTATTATATAATTGTGTACTTAAATTTAACAACTGACAGATATTCATCCTAAATCATTTGTGAGGCAGTCTAACAGAAGGATGGCCAAAACCCGTGTAATATCAACTGATTTGATAACTCTGTGTTCTTGTCATATTTTATTACCATTTTCTAAACTATAGCGAATCAACTGTGATAATGTGAGAAATGTTGAAGGTGTCTGATCAAATTTTGGTTTGACTGTATAAGGCCAAAAAGTAATATGACATTCTGAAGCTTGTAACGTAAATCAATGAGATCTTTATATCAGTACAGCAGACTGCTTACATAAAATGCATATTGGTTGTCACTTGATATCTCCCAATAATGTCTTATTAAGATTATGTTTAAATTCCTGCATATGATTAAAGCTCTTGTATTATTTATTGTGGGGGTTAAAACATATAATGCAATGCATTATGCATTATTATAAAATGATTCATAGATGATTCAGAGTCTGTTTGATACTCACATTTTAACATGATTTTGAAATTTCAAACATTATAAAAGCTATTCTTATCTTTACTTTATGAAATCAGAAAAGATTTCACAGCAATAAGGCTTGTGCACCATGACCTGAAGAGGGACATTTTTAGAATTATACTAAAAGGCCTTTTACTTGCTAAAAAAGTATAAACTATTAATCATCAGAAGGCATGTCGTAAATTGTGTACAACAGGATTTTGAGCAAAGTTTTGATCATGTCGATAATCTAGAGGCCTTCGAAATGTGTATATCAAATATGATACAGTCGGCTTTATGATAGGTCAGCAAGAAAATGTGGATTTTGATGGAGTTGAATAATGTGTCATGTTTTGGCTCCCCAAAGGTGACACGGTGCTCTGCACTCATGGAGGCATCTAAAGCTGGTGCTCTGAAGCTCGTCAGAGCCATTTTACAAAAAGGAGGGAATCCTAACTTACTTGATGAAGAAGGACGGTGCGCTGCCCACTTTGCTGCAGAACGAGGTTTCCTTGAGGTGATGCCATGGCATTCTGAATAGCACAAAATTACCCATTGTTTAACTCTGGAGAATATTACTATCTCTGCTTTATACAGGTTTTACAGGTGTTGTCTGCATACTCTGCTGACTTGGGTATCAGCGCGACAAAGGGTTACACACCATTGCACTTTGCTGCTGCTGGCGGCTTCAATGAGTGCTGTAGATTTCTGGCCCAAAGAGGTAGGCTGGGTCTAATGTCTTTCCATTATTTACAAGAACAAGTACTGCCTTCATTAAATGGGTCTTGAATTTTTACTCCCCAGTTTAAAATATGAAGATTTGTTTTACCAAACTTCTGAAATGCCAGGATTTATAATCGCATGTCAAAAGCAAAACTATAAGAAATGTGAACTATTAGAATTTGTGTCATTTCACACTGGACAGTATAACATTAAACATCAGAAAACTCATTTATTCAAAATACTAAAAATAGTTTGCTGCCTTATTCATAGCAGTACTCTTTCTTATCTGCAACAGGATGCAGTCCCAAACTGAAGAGTCTGGAAGGTCTTCTTCCAAGCCAGGTCGCCAAAAACAATGGCTACAAAGCTGCACTGAAGGAGCTCAAGAAAGCAGAGAAAATGTATGTGAAGCTTTCTGCGCCTGACGCCGTAAACCCCAATGGACCCTGGGCCATCACCCTTCACGACTGGTCCTGTGAACATGAGGCAACCTTGCGCAAAGCCTTTGAAACTGCCGAGGGACTGGATAAACCTGTTGAAAAAGTTCCTCTGGAGACATTTGTGTCTTTACTGCATGAGCATCGAGCTCCTGTAAGTAACGAGAATCTGCAAAGGATCATCAAGGAACATGACAAAAACCATGAAAGTGTCATCAATTTAAATGAGTTTTTTAAAGGCCTCAAGTACCTCCAGAAGGCCTTTGTCATCTCATCCTACGCTCCTAAGCCAGGCAAGAAGGAAAAAGGTGTAAAGGAAAAGAAGAGTGCCAAATCTGCCATGCCATTGCCCATATGCACAATGCCACCTGAGCTGATTTCCAAAAGAGAGGACAGTGGACTACCTTACTACATGATCGAGAACTACAAGCCGTTCGCTGACACCAAACGTTTCAACCGAGACCGGCCGCCAGTTCATCCCATTGAGAATGACTCTGCTTGGTATATTGATGATCCTGAAAAGATCTATACCAACATCAATTACTGTGTGAAGACTGGAGATCTAGATTCTCTTAGTCTGGCATTTACCCAACAAGTACCTGTTGATATCAAAGATCAGTTCTTTAAGACTCCACTCATGACAGCATGCAACTGTGGCAACTACCAAGTAGCTAAATTCCTCATTTCAATGAGGTAATGCTACTAAGAAAAATAAAGAAATATCTTCTTTTGTTTACGCTTTTAGGGCCCTATCATACACCCGGTGCAATGTGGCGCCAGGCGCGACGCAAGTGTTCTTTGCTAATTTCAGCCCGACGCAGTTATCATTTTCACATCCTGAAAAAAACACGCGTGTTGAAGTGCTGCAGTCTATGGTCAACCTCCTCTAACTTAGCTATAGCCACTCAAAAGATAGCATGGCAACTGCAGATGCAGGAGACTCATCGACAGAACTTGAACCTTGAACAGAAGCTTTTAAAGGGAATGGGAAATTACACTCTGATTGGTTTATTGCAAGTGACACCCAAAACACACCCATTACTCATTAAGATAATAGGGACAACCCTATTAGACCATGCTTCGAGTGCGCCGACCATTTTTCCCGTTGTTAAACTAGCAAAAGTGGATTCGGACACGTCCTAAGTGCGCTTGCGCCGTGCGCTCTATGCGTTTAGATTGTTAAAATAGGGCCCTTCATGTAACAATCATGATAGACTGTGTCATTTGAAGAACATTTTGTTTTTAACTCTATAGGGCTGATGTCAATGCAGTTGACCAGTTTAACTGGACGCCCCTCCATCATGCTTGCTATGCAGGTCATGTAGACATTATCAAGATGCTGGTGCAATCTAGAGCCGTGGTAGATGCAGTGGCAATGAATGGAGCAACTCCACTCATGAGAGCTATTGAAAGCTGTCGGTTCAGCTGTGTAGAGTATCTCATCAAAGCTGGAGCCAAAGTCATTGCAGAAAACAAGAGAGGTACTGTTTTGATATTGAAATGTCTGTCTCTACACTAAAGTTAAGTAAAAAGTTTAGGGTTGTAATATTTTTTTAAAGCAATCATTGTGTAATGCTACCTGTTGTTATTATTTAAGGTCATTGTTTTAAAAGTGTGTTTGTTGGATGACAACGGATCCTGTTATGGAAGAAAGAGTTGATTTGAGACATGAATGTTTTGGTAGTTTTAGTGCATTTTAAATTCGTTAAAGTTAAAGTTTAACTGCTGCGCCAAGCTGAAAGTTGGTTTGGAGAACCGTGTGAAGAATTTTGAAAAAGTGATCTAATTATCCAGAAATGTGTCCTAAAAAAACAAACAATTTTAAATAACTGTTTTCTATTTTAAAAGATTTTAAATTGTAATTTATTCCTGTGATGGAAAAGCTGAATTCAGTCTTCAGTGTCATCTGAAAAAAAGTTGTGCTGCTTAATATTTTTGTAGAAACCATTATCATTTTTTTCAGGGTTCTGTGATGAAGAAATAAATCAATCTGCTTCTTTAATTTAAAATATAAATATTTTGTAACATTATAAATGTCTTTACTGCTACATTTGATCAATTCAATACATCCTCGCTGTATAAAAAATATTAATTTCTTTGAAAAATTAACTCTTACCCCAAACTTTTGAACACTACTGTATATGTATATTTACTTTTTGTATAATTTTACCACTTATTCGAACAACAATGCATTTCTTTTGTGCACGCAGGGCAAAATTGCTTGGACATTGCTATAAAGTATGGTGATGCTAGAATCATCTCGTTGCTCATTGCCAAATCCAACATTCTTCAAAATGAAAGGAAACCAGAACCAACTTTGAAGGCAGCATCAAAAACAGGTTCTTCAGGACAGGGAAAGGTGAAATAAAAGATCTGCCTTTCTTCCTATATTTAGGTATAGTTGGGATGTTTAATAAGTTGTGTTTGTCTTCTGTAGATTCGATCATCATCTGTTTCAGCAGCTGTGAAACTAGAACTGAGAGACAATATCATAGTTAAAAACCCAAAGTTCAACATTCAAAGTGGGACCAACAAGACTGACATCAGCTTTGTCCCCAAAACCGTAAGACATTAAAACTCTTTGACAGACAGACCGACAGACAGATAGATAGATAGACAGATAGATAGATAGATAGATAGATAGATAGATAGATAGATAGATAGATAGATAGATAGATAGATAGATAGATAGATAGATAGATAGATAGATAGATAGATAGACAGACAGATAGACAGATAGATAGATAGATAGATAGATAGATAGATAGATAGATAGATAGATAGATAGATAGATAGATAGATAGATAGATAGATAGATAGATAGATAGATAGATAGATAGTGAATATATATAAATATCTGTGGTTTTGTATGTGTTTTTAATTTCTGATGTTTTCTGCATTATAGCTTTGGGGAAAACAGCTCACCGACAGCCCACAGCACACTGATAAGAAGAAGGGAACGCTTTGACGAAAAGATGATTCTCAAGGACTTCATACACTTTAACAAGAGTATCTCAGACCTGAATTGGATGGGGCCTCTGGGAAGGGAATAAATGAAATGTCTCAGCGCAATAGCTGATTTTCATTCAGAGCTACTGTCTGTCTTTTTATTTTTGACAAATTAGTATTTCCCAGACTCGTTTGACTTTAGTCAATTGAGCAAAAATGAAGGATAGGTAAAGAAAGACCACAGTAAAAACCCTATGAATCCCGCCCTTTTTTGACATTGGATAAAAATAACCTTTCTTAGTCAGTCATTGAGATGCACAGTGGTCACCTTAGTGTGCTGCCATTTGGAATAATGCTACAAGCCCCTGACCGAGAGCACCACCTGCTCTATAAGCCATTTTCCCTTATGCGTCTCCTGTGACTGGCTTTAATCATCAAACCCCACTGAACACAGGAAAAGGAGAGGATAGTCATATATTTCAACGTAACACATTAATCAGTGTAGGTGATTGTGTAATTTTATTTGAAACATGCATGTACACATGCATGTTTTAAGCCATTAAATTGGCCTGTAGAGGGCGGTCAGACACAATAATATAATTTACAGTTTTTCACAATCGCTAAGACACTATACTATAGAAGGCCTAAACCCATCTGTCGAATAAATCACTCACTAAAACACATTTTGCACTTTGATTCACTTGTGTTGCAAAACAGTAAACACAAGTGGCAAAAGTTAAACACAGCTACAACACAGTTGTCATCTTTTACACGCAATGACTCAAAATTGTTCACACTTGTTTCTAACGATGTGACCAAACCAACTGTACAAACCCAGCTCAGAGTGCACAGGTGCATTGAATGTTAATACGAACAATGAATAGAAACAATCTGAGAGGGAGAGTAGGAAGTATGTAGGAGGTGGTGGACGAGGAAGAGCAAGGTGTGGAGTGTTGATCCAGCTCACCAATAGACAAGAGACAACATTGCCTGTGCTATTATGTGGACAAAGTTCTCAAGCGGGACCCAACACGAAGACGTGTGTCAGAGGCACAATGAATCTCTCATTGACTTTCCTTTTGCATTTGCACAACTCTTTTCAGTGCTGCAACACGCTTTTCATTTAGAGTTTCTTTGACCTTTTGAAAACAGACATTCATTACTATAATATTCAATACAATAATATACTAGCAGTATATAGTATACAATATATTCACCTAGTTGCGATTACTAACTTTTTTATATACTTTTTTTCTGTAACAATGCTCTGGATGTTGTGTTAAATCCATTTTTTATGTAGTGTCTAATGAATTATGTGTGGTGTTTTTATATTGACGGATGTGTGCATGATCTGAAAGCATTGTTTGATTTTGAGTACAGAAAGAACACCACAGACACACTGTACCATGGGAAAATCTCAGAGTAAAAGGAGTTGTGAAAAATATGGTACACCAGTGTTTTACCAGATGAGACGTTTATCTATGTATAATCTCTTTACTCTTTTAATTCATTTTATAACTGTATCATATATCTCTTTTAATTTATTTCAAAACTGTTTTAATTTTCCTTGCTTTTATTTGAGTTGCCATAGTGTATGAAATGTGCTATATAAATAAACTTGCCTTGCCTTGCCTTACAGGTGAAAGGGTTTTGAGCCAATTGTTTGAGTCAGATTTTGTTAATGTAGTTTTAAGATTTGGTTTTGTGTTTAATGTTGTGAAAAAATGGGTGAAGGTTTTAAGAAATGTGTCTGAGCAATTGTGAAAAACTGTAATTTTAACTGGGATCACATCATGCTTTGTTGTTAAACGACTGTAAGAATCCAATAGCTGGCTGGTGAAGTGTGATTTATTTTCTTTTTTTCTTTTCTTTATGCTCATTGGGACATTAGCTAAGCATACATAAATTGGAGATGGGGTCCCATATACATATATATATATACACACAGAATATGCAGAAAAAATGTAATCCTTTTGAAGTCTGTACAGAGATGCAAACCACCTGTTTAAACTGGACACGTCGAATCTAACGTTCTTTCACTCTTCCATTTGTCCTGTTGTCAGCAGACTCAAGCACATGGAGTATGTCAGAAGCTGAACACTCATCAGTATATCCAGTGTAGACAGCATCAATGTATATTGTTACAAGTATTCTGGGTTTAATGTCTTTTTTGGGTGGGTTTTGCAACTTGTTTTAGTTCAGTTTCATGTGTGTGAGTTTGGTTTCCTTAGTTTTTCATTGACTGATTGTGATCTGCACCTGTTCTCTATTTCGTTGATTAGTTTGACTTGTGTTATTTAACCCTCTGGGGACTAATCCCTTTTTGGTCCGTTTTCTCTATTTTTACATTTGGGCCTATAAACTATATGTAATGGAGATGGAACACTATGTGTTTGGTATCTATGGATTCAGAAGACCCTAAGCTAACATAAACAAGCATGTAATATGTTTGTAAAGGAAGTATGAGTGAAAATGTACAATAAACCTCAGAATTTCACAAACGGAAATTCGATTTTTGGCATTTATTTCTGAAAAACACACATCAAACAACAATAGTGAACAGTTTTTGAACAAAAAATATATTTGTCAAAGCCTTTGCTTGACATACATGTGTAATTGTTAAATAAAATGTGTAAAGAACAATGAAAAATGTAACTTTATTTACAAATAGTCCCAGGCGTTTTTCTTAGGAATGTTCAGAATTTTCTAAGCAAAGCTTTCTCCCCGTGACTCTCCAGTAATTGTTCCAGAGCTTGTTCCACCGTAAATCGCTTACCGCTTGCCATCATAAAAGTGCTAAAACAATAAATAATGCTATAATTGTATATATATATATATATATATATATATATATATATATATATATATATTATAATTGTTCTGTCTCTCTCTCATATCTCTGCGTGCTCTCGCTCCGTAAAGCCTTGTTTATACTCGACGCGTCCGTTTGCTTTCTGTCGTCTCTGCCACTCAACGCTGTTTGCGTCATATCCCTTATAGTATCACCCCTTGCAAGGCTACAGAGTCCTCCGATTTGCTAGAATACGTCATGGTAACCTTCCTCTGATTGGATAAGAAAAATATTCCTCCATCGGCAATTTTTCCATTGGTTGTTGCTCTTGAATCTGCCAAACAACATCGATTTCATTGGCCTTTGACGTAGTGGTATTGCGCAACAAGGAAGTGTGTATACTAGCCGGGGGATTTATCACTGGTTTCAGCGGAATCTGAGGAAGACGGCAAAAAAGACCGCACATCTCTATCATTAATACCTAATAGTAACAATGGTGCGATGACGTATAACTATTCGTCGGGAGTCATATGCAAATATTTTTCCTGTGTGACGAAACAGGTCACACCCAATATCAAAACGAGACGTTTTTGAAGCTTGATTAAATAAATGCTTAGTTTATAATGAGGAGGGCGTTTTAAGCAATGCATGTTTTAATGGTACAAAGACCTCTTATATGTTAAAAGATCAAGGCAAATTTAGTTTTCTCATGTCATGACCCCTTTAAAACACACCGACAACTTGATAGCAAGTTGGCCATAAGCTTTGCCCCAAAAGGTCATTTTAAATGTTGTTTATCTCAATTGTAAGATAAAACCTCAGAAATTCAGAACACCTGCACATTGTTATTCCCAGGCTCTGATTCGGCACATTCATGTGAAGGAGACGCTGCAGAGTCAGCTGGAACTCTACCTGTCATTCCATGCTGTGCAACCGGAGGTGATGATAGTTCAAGTGTCTGTTGCAGAAAGGACAAGACATTGAGAATGTCAATTCTTCTGTGTACTACAGACAGACGCAGGACAATAAACGAACAGGTTGATTTCCATATGAAATAAAATGATAATAAATGCTTTTAATAAAAGCAACGCCTTAAAAGGATGAGGAAATGATAATCGGCTCCAGTACAAGAGGTAATTGTCTTGATGATTTGGCACTCACAGACACACTGACCTCAGCTCTTAATCTTTATCTCCAAACGAGAGAAAAAAAGGAAGAGAACGGGGAATGGAGAATGAGGAGGGATGAATATGTAGAGAAACAGATGAAGGTTAATCATTAAGTCCAAATGTTATTATATGACATTTTTAGTTTTATAATTCTGGTCCTGGAGGCTGATTGGTCAAAACAGAAAAAAAAGGAAGAATAAAAATAAATAACTATTATACAAAAATGAACAGCATACAATAGAACATTGACTACTGTATCCCACAATGCAATACGCCCGACTCATTATTTGAACATTATTTTTACCCCAAAAAATGCGTTAAAATGCTAAACCAAATTTTTTGTTTCCAAGATAATAACTGTACACTAAATGAAATATGCAGCTTGATGAGGTCATGTAACAACAGTGCATTTATCAGTTGCACTTTATTTCAATGGTTCACTTTAGACATTCTAACTATAAGTAACTTTGCAAATACATGTCAACTAACTCTTACTGATTTGCAACTACAGGTCAACTACCAGTCATTAGAGTATTAGTAGAGGTTAGGTGTTAGGGTTCAGGTTAAAGTTACTTATAGACAGTTGAATGTCTGTTTGGGGAGCATCAAAATAAAGTGTTAGAAGAAGTTAAGCAGACAGTCTATTAATACTCTAATGACTGGTAGTTGACATGCAGATCCTAAATTACTTATAGTTAGTAGAATGTCTAAAGTGGACTATCGAAAAATAAATTGTTACCCTTTTATCATGGAATAATGCATACCGTTTCAATTAGCAGTAGTAAAAAATAGCCATTGGACGCCATAGTAGACGCCAGTAAATAAATAAAATTAATTGCGCTTTAATTCTCACAGTTTGACTTCATAAATTACTGTATGACTCTCTATCTCACGATTCACTTTTTTGTGTTTACTATATTTCACAACTTTCCTTCTTTTATTTTTACTCTGAGGTGTAAATGCTAGTATTCTATTCTGTGTCTGTAATATAGCAGTGCCTCCTGCACCTTTTTGATTAGTCATATTATGGTCTAAAATACAAAATTGTAAGAGACCATTATAATTAATACTTAAGCAATCAATTACCATAGTTACCTTAATTTGCATATTAAAGTGATTTGATCCTATTTTACATCTTCAGGTACTTGATAGTGAGCCATTAAAGTCCTTTAAAAGCTGTGATATTCCATGCAACAGCAATTTGCTGGATGTCATATATCCATACGAATTATTAAGATGCACACATGATATTTACGGTGGTGGCTTTCTGTAAATGAGCCTCTTTTTATTATTTCATATGGATTTTCTTCTATATAATTATCTACATCTGCAGCCATGTGATTAAGCCTTCACAAAGATGTGAATATTGTTTCTGCAGCTTATTCACAGTTCAGCATGCAATCATCGTTAGTAGGCAAATGATGAGGTTAATGACAGATTTCCCACCTTTTTTCTGTTTTTTTATTTTTTTATTACCATGAGCCACATAGAATAAGGGCTCTTTTTGACGTATTGTGGGGGTGGGTTCTGGCAGTGCTAATTGACAAGAAAGACTAAAGGGAATCTGGCTCAAATAAACGAGCTTTAATTGGTAACAGTGTGGGTCCTGCAAATGTGCGCTTGTGTCAAAGAATTCAGGATTAGTCAGCACTCGCCCCGCTAGTGCGAACAGAAAGAGCTGCAATGATATGTAAATCACATCTCATAATAAAAACTAAATTCACAACCTAATCTGAATTTCAATATGCCAAACTTCATTCTGGATGACAGCGGCATCTTCAGACAGTATAAACAAGACTCGGAGGCTAAAGACAGCCGTAATAGTCTTGTAAGTGTAAATCAATACATTTAGCAGGATCTCCTGTTTGTTGGTTGTTGCACTAACAAGCATCACTGTCTCATTTGTATGTGCTGAGTCAATATCGACATCCTCTAGCAGTTATTTTCTCTATAACACTTAAAGACCATGCTTATAATGAATTATGGCTTTGTTTAAACTTATATATTTATACTTAAGTAAGTATTAATATTTTATAAATATATTTATAAAGACTCATTAAGACCTATACTGCATTATAAGTATTAATTAACCACATGGTTCCATAGTTAATGCAACCTGCATTGCTAATGCTTTTATATTATAGTTACAATTAATTTTTAGTAATTTAGATTTATTACTGTCAAATAAGTGAATATATCGTTATTAATAGCCATGTTGTGTTCTTATAAATACTTACAGAAACAGAAACCATTAATGCAAACAGTTGAATTTATTTTGTAAGTCTTTTTTATTGTTACATACAAGCAAAATACTGCTTCAATATTTTTATAGTATAATTTAATATTTTAAAGTATAATATAACTGCTACAAGCAATACCATGCATGTGGCTGAGGTAAATGGTAAATCAAAATTACCATTCATGACCTCTAATGCAAACATTAGCCATTAAAGACAGCAAACAAGTGACTCTGGAACTATTTCATATTTGATCATTTATAAATCAGTGTATAATGGATTATGAGCATGCACATTGAAAAAGCAAATGCCTGATAAGTAATTATAAAAATAATATAAATGCAACTATAACTACTCGTATAATACAGTATAGGTCTTAATGAGTCTTTATAAATATATTTATAGAATAGTAATACATACTTATAAGTATGAATGGGGCTATAATTCATTATAAGCGTCTTCAAAGAAAGTGTTACCCTTTTCTCCTCTACTGTCTAACAGGATGTGTGATTTGTTGTACAGTGCATGTTTAAGCTAGTCGAGCTGCTCTTTAGACAGTGTTTTATCTCCGAAGAATCCTGACCTTCATCTGTTCTGCTGAATTAAGTATCCAGATTTTATGTCTTGATTTGTCTTAATGTAGTGAAGCACTTTACCATATTGTTTTCTACTACCAGCGTACTGTTTCTCTCTCTTTCAGCTCCCCCTTCGCCAAAGTCAAACACAGTAACACATTCTCCTCTATGTGATCACACTCCACATTCAAAGAACAGAAAGCAACGAACCTTTAGGAGCCATTAAATAATCAAATAAGTGCTATTGATTCCTTCCGCCTTATCGGAATCTCCAAGTCTCTATAGCTAAAGTGCTTTTATCTGATCTTGATCCTATTAGGAGATCAGGGAGGCTTGATGCTCGGAGCAAGAAACAAAAAAAGTTATTGGATATACAAACAAGGCATACATTTTAGAACCCTCTAATGTCACTGTTTGTAAATGTAATTAACCTTTACAAACAGTAACGTGACAAGAGAGAAGACACTTCGGTAAACTACTGCTCTGCTACATATTTTATAAGAAGAGCATTTTGTATAGATTAACAATAAAAAACATTCAAACCATTAAAAATAAAGGTTCTTCATTGGCATCGGTGGTTCCAACTAGAACCTTTACCATCAGTGGAACCTTTTAATTAGACAAAAGGCTCTTTATAGTGTAAAATGTTATAAAATGCTTGTCACACTAAAAATGGTTATTTTAAATGATTCACAGAAATGTTCTTTATAGGGAACCAAAAATGGTTCTTCAATTGCATCGTCATACATGATACCCCCCTTTTGGAACCTTTATTTTTAAGAGTAAATGCATACTTATAGTATGCAAAAGACAGTATTTAATGAGGCCTTGGGAACTGACGACATGGTCAAATTCAAACAAAAATGGGCAAATTTGTGTTTTCGGCTTCTCAACAACTGTCATTTTTTATTGAAGAATAAACATCTCCTGAAATATCTGGAATGTTGACACAATTTTAATCTATTGATGCTCCCAGTTTCAGAAGGTTTCCTTTGAATGTTGTCTTGTGGATGACTCTGGGGTCAAAAGTGTTGATAACCACTTCTCTGAGGCCACAATCCCAGAGGTCATTTACTAGAGTGTTAAATGAGAAGGAAAATGCTTAATTTCGCAATCACAATAAATCATATGGAGCCAAACAACCAACAGAACCCATGCACTCCAATTTAACATTTAGCAGGGATCAATGAGTTCTAAATCTCATTGCAGCCTCGCCCTAGTGCTGAGGGTCATTGTGACGTTACAGAGGCTCGTCGTCCTGGATGAGGGCGGGGTTATTTACACTCACTCCGAGACTGTATGGGCACGCCCTAGTGTTGAGGGTCATTATGACGTCAGGTGGGGGCACGCCATCTTTGAATGAGGGATGAGGTTTTTTCACTCACTCACTCACTCCAGAGCTGTGTATACAATCACTAGGTGACCCAAATCAGTGCTGAAGGAGGCAAGGCGATAGTAACATCCTCAACGTGGTTCATCGAGTGCAAGGTAGGTGTTTTTCTCTGTTTTTAGCCGATCTTTTGCTGTAGACGCTTAACTCCCACAGGTTTAGATCGTTATTATTTTTTTTATGGTGTAATTTGCGTTTTTATGTTCGAAGAAGTTTCGGGGATATATATCAGAGCTGTAATTGAGCGATTGAAAGCGTCGGCTCGTGCTCACGCCTGTTGTGTGAATTTCAGCACCACGGATAGCGCTCGTTAAGAGACGCGCGCCAAAGCAGTAAAAATAGGCTGAACAAGCACGAAACTAGTTATTTAAAAACCGAATTAATTATTTTGTGGAAGTCAAGCCTCCATAGTACAAAGAAACTGTCTTCTTTCGGATTAATCGTAGATGTGTCCTAGTTTTTAAGCAGATTGAAATAATGAGAATGTCCTTTCTTTTTAGACTTGCATGAGATGCATTATGAAATTAATGTTTTCTCAAACAACAAGTAGGGTTATTCTGGACTGTATTTGCAATCATATGCTGTCGGGAAAAAAAAGTTTTTCCAAATAATGGTAGAATGTACTCTGAAAATTAGAAGCCATGCTATACCTCTTAATTGGTTAACTGTAAGTTAACTTTATATATATATATATATATATATATATATATATATATATATATATATATATATATATATATATATATATATATATATATTAAAAAAAGAAAAAAGGGACAAATGTAAAAACAAAAATATAGCATGTATTGTAAGTATATGTTGCTTTGTTAAATATAAATATATATTTAATTAAGCAATAAATGTACCTTTAAGGTAAAATAAAGTAAAAAAAATAATTATATATATATATATATATATATATATATATATATATATATATATATATATATATATATATATATATTATAAGAAAAACAATACAAATCATTTCCTGTGTGAAGGATCACATTTGATGGATTTTATTTAAAGGGTTAATTTTATATTTTTTATGCTTTATTTGGTTATCATTTATGTGCATTGGATTGTTTTGCATTGCATTTATATTATGTTATTATTATTTATAGCATTATTTTGTGATTTGAATGCAGTTGTTTATCAACATTGTGCTCTGTTTTCATGTCCATCATTGACCATAGTTGATGGAGAGGCCAGTTTTGATTAACTTTAAGTCATTGTGTGGCATTTTACAGTAAAAAAAAAAAAAGATTTTAATGGCTCATATATGTTGATATATTATCATTACATGATTTAATAACATACAGTCAGCTAAATGTCATACCATAATGCTTGTAACATCATCAATGTCATTTTTGCAATGTTTACCATAAATTTATATATAAGCTTACCCTCCATGCTGTTATGTTTTTGAGGTTGTAACCTCATAAATCAATACTATGATTATAATATAAGATTTTATAAGTGTTTTGAAGATGATTGAATTCTCAAATTTTTTTAGGGGCAGTAGTGAGGAGCATTTAAAGGTTTAGCTGTTCTCTATTTCAATCAAAGCTGCCAAAAGTTTATCACATCTCTCCATGTGCAGTGAGCCAACAGGCATCAATTGTTCAAGCAGAGCGTTGGGACTTGTAATGTTGCCATTACTCTTCTGTTTTAGGGGGAAGTAGCCAGTACGGATTGCATAACTGTTTATCTAGGCCAGGGTGTGTTTTCTTCGTCATTAGGTCTGTTTACAGCTTTATATCTTCCAACAAGGTTGTTGGCACCGATTTGTTCCCCCGGAGAGGCTGGTGACAACAGAAAGACACTTTCTTTTTTGTCGTATTGTTGCTTTATTTTTAGATCAGTGTCGACATGATGCAGTTTTAGAAAATAACTGAGGTGCTTGAAGCAGGTGAAAGTGAAAATTTTGATCGCACACTCTACTTGCGTGTGTTCAGTGCCAAGGGACAACGCAGCATGAAGTCAGCACTGCTTTTCCTAACACACAGTGTTTAAAAAGATGTGGTGTATTTGTCTAGAAATGATTTGGAGCGTTATACACAGCCTTGAAAGGCAAAATTAACTGCTGCTTGCCTAATGTTTCGAGATATTTTCCTTTTTAAAAATAAATTTTACATTGTGACCTGTACAGAAACATCACACAGTCAGAGATTATGATATAACACGCTCCTTAGGCTGCGTATGACTTTATTGGCCGTGTTGACGGCGCCGTATGTCAAACAGTCAGCATACAAATTGTCTGTTCGCTGGAATGTTCTCTTCCCTTGATGACTTTCATGATGACTAATGCCTTCCATGCTGTGCACATGACAGCCTCATGTTCTGCTCTGGGCGTTGCAATCCTAACATGTTCAGGCTCCTCTGTAGGGTTAGAGAGATAGTTAGCAGTCCACATAAATGACTGTGGCTGGTGGCTTTAATGAATGGCTTCGTACAAGCTACCTCCGCTCCATCAGATTAGTACACTGGGCTTTATCCCTTCCTGAATGGGACACTCACTTTGGTTTTAAAGCTGTAATCCCCTCTGGTAAAGATGATTGCTTTGAACCTCCCGAACGCTGCTGCACTACACAGCCAACGCTCTGACACAAATATGACAATTATATAATCGTGAAGTTTTCGAATAATCATTCCATACTTGAATATTTTTTACGGTAGCGATGTTCAGCAGGTTTTTGTGGCGTCCTTTTGGGTTGCGTCACTTGTCTGTGTGTAATCTATGGCATTTACCCAGAACAGAAACATTTTCTAAGGGCAGACTTTCATCTTTTTTCCTCCTCTTCAAAAATAGGACACGTGGTCTTTGATAACACAGCACATTTCACGGCTTGTTCTTCGTAACCGTATCATAGCTGCTGTGTGTCTTCGGCTCGTCACGGGGCAAAACATGGGAAAGTTTGTGCTTTTATGTATGTTTTTGCTCCTGCTGCATGTCATGTTGTGTTTTTATTGCAGTTGAGAACAAGTCTTAGTTTATAGTTGGCCAAAGACAAATTTTCTCAATTTCTTGTAGTGCCTTTCACAATAACATTACACATGTTTATGCCTTGAATGTCATTCGCAACCCATTTCAACTGAGCACGTTTTTTTTTTTATTAAATATGACTTCTCATTTATATGAGAAAAAATGTAGATTGAGACTTGATTCCCTTAGGATTTGTATGGCTCGTACGAAATATAGCATTTGGAGCCAAGCAGTTGGAGGGGAGAGTCTTCAAAAGTAAGAAAGATTCATGATAGCAGGCGAAAAGGAATATACTATAGTTGCAGAGGCGGAACAGGATATTACTTTTTGATTAAAGATTATAAAGACAAGCAAATTTCTATTTCAAATATAAATGTTATATTCTGATGTTTTGCATTGCAAGACTAAATGTGCACTGAGAAAGTAAAAAGAGTTGTTTTATATTACAAGTTGACTATTTCATATAGTATACATTAGTGCTCTACATATGTTGTTTATAATGACATGTGGCCTGTGGCTTCTTATGGTGCAGTGTTTTTTGGCCTAGTTTTTTTGCTGTTGTACTTTTGCCTCATTTTTTATTCACTATTTCTTCAGCTTTAATATTTCTACCATGGATTTTACATGATCTTACTGACAATAGCAGTCTTTTCATTTGTATTGCGGTAGAGTTTTATATATTGAGCCACAGTCACACTCTGGATATTAAGTACAATGTAAACCCTAACGCTCTAAATGTTTAATTGGTTTGAGTTGGGCAAACTTAAAATAAACAAATGTGTTTAAACAAGTAAACTTTTATGAGTATTTCGAACTTACTTTTCTTTTGAGCTTGACGAAACTGACACATTTTAAGTATATCTGAATTATTTAATTGTTTTGAGTATAATTAACTTGTTACTTTCAATTTAGATTAACTTAAATTTGACTGAAACTGGGCTGGGATTTCTATTTCACAGCATGCTTTGCCATGGCACTCAAAAGGGAGAGTTTTTATTTTTTTATTTACAAGATTAATATTAAATGTGTTTATAGTGTAATATAGTGTCTAATGTTTTGCTATGCTAATCAAAGCAATTTGTTGCCAATTAGCAAGCTAGCATTTATTGAGTTAGTTCATTATAGCTGGTTGTGTTTCCACTGTATAGTTGTATTTTTCCACAAAATATTTAAGTTGAGATTACATGATAATTTAAGTTAAATATACTGTATGAGCTTACTCGAATACTTTAAGTTAAGAGCAATTAACATGCATAGTACAAATAAAAAATCTGTTAGTTCTGCTTACTTAAACTTTGCATTTCTTAACTTAACTAAAAATTGAGGTAACTGATTGCAAAAAATGTTTTGAGTTATTAACTGATTCGGGTTTACAGTGTATGTGTTGTTGTTTCTCTCAAAAGCTTAAAAGAGGAAAATATAATACATTGGTATATACAATTTATTAAAACAAAGTGCGTTTGCATTGTTATGCAGATCCGTTGTTGAGTTTTATTCATGAATTAAATTCAAAGCCTGTAAGAAAATGAATTGTTCTTCTCTTGAGAATACCTCCTCTGGCATACTAAAAGTTTTCCCTACTTTTTGATACATATAGTCAAAAAAGCAGATAACGTAATGAATAATAAAAAACAGGAATTACCGAGCACAAATAACTCTGCCTGCGTCAGAAATGAATTCCACCTTTTTGCATCACCTTTGCTTGCCGTCCCCATACTTGCCTTTGGCAAGGAGAGAGAAAATAGACTCATAGCACAAATATGGCCCTCGGTTAAACTCTCCATTTTCCCACTGATTTAGGACCAATTCCCCTCCCACGGATTCAGTCTGCAAACATAACGATAAAAATGCAAAACTGATGTCCGATTTTGTTTACAAACAAAATATCTTCAAAGCAACACATGGGAGCATGCTGGTTTGGAGCTCTCTGATGAAGAAAGTTTCTCAGTGGAGGGTCGGCCACTGCTCCAGGGACTCTCCTTGATCCTGGGATCAGGGTTTTAATGGAGATAAGCCTGTGGTGTGTTGGAGTTATTGCCCAGGGGTTTAAGGGTCATTTGTGACCAGATGGTCCCTTGCGAACTGAGCAGAACGAAGCCATAGCCCTGAGCATGGGGAATCGTGGGGTTGGAGGACGGGACTTTTGGAAGCACAGGGTCTGGTTAAATATGTTGACAAGCACATTTTGGTCACGGGGGTCACCACAGAGCTTTAGAGGTACATTGTGTCTGCTTTCTCTGATGTTTGTTTTGTATAACATATTATATCATTGATTTAAATGATCAATGACCATAAAACCATCCAAAAAACTTTTTTATTTTAGTATTTTTTATATACTATTATATTATTTAATCATATTTTGAATTGGCCTTTATTTTCATATTTTCAGTTATCATTTTAATAATTTTAATTTTATTTTAAGTTTTAGTAATTAAGGCGGAAAATTTATATTCTAACCCCTTAACCGGATTTCGCTTCTCTGTTTGCGATCAGATCATTTTGAGCTGACTCCGGAAAAGTTTTCAGTCCAGTGATCCAGTAAGCAAAAGCATTCAAACAATCAGTCCAAAACAATGCTAATATAAAGAAAACAGCCCACCGCTGTATGGCAATGCTGTATATGCAAACAACGTTTATCGGCTAGATAAAGCAAACAAGCTTTTCCCTAGTGAAGTTTTGATGGATCCGAATTGTAAAGATGATTGCGGTGACGTACAGGCGTCGTACAGGAAACATGCCTGAGTCCGTTATTAATGATGCGAAAACAGTATCAAAAACTGATCGCACATTGTATCTATGCACAGACACATTTAAGAAGATTCATGTTGTTTTCACACACTTTCAGGATAATTTTTTTTTCTGTCGTGTAGGTTTTAGTTTTTTTTTTTTGGCATCTCCATGTGGTCCTGTTCAGTATCACAACTTGACATGTCTAAAACGTAAACAAGCTCTTTGCTGTTTCACTGTACACTGAATTTTGATATGTTTTTTTCTGTAATGTTTTTTTTTCCCGTGTGTGCTTTGGTCTGCATAAATTAATTAATTATATGGACTCCTTATATTTATTGGTTATTAGGTGTCCTATTGGAAACATCCATGTAGGAAGACATGGCCATATTCCAGGATGACAATGTCAAGATTCATCAAGCTCAAATCGTGTTATTTCTTGATGGAAATAACATCACAACCATTTAGAGGTGCATAAAATTTTGGTCAAGATCTTGTATAGAGAATGCAAGAGTCCAGCACTCTGTAAAGTCTCCTGTAGCACATCCCAAAGACTTTCAGTGAATTTAAGGTCTGGACTCAGAGGTGCCAATTCATGTGTGAAAATTATTCTTCCTTTTTTCACAATTTCACAAAAAAAGCCTGATGAATCTTGACTGTCATCCTGGAATATGGCCATGATGTGTCTTCCTACATGGTTGTTTAAGAAATGAAAAGCTCCTCCATCCCTGTTGCCAAACATACAGCACGCTAGAAACATAATAATCACTGCAATAATGATCCAATCATAGACTTAAAAAAAAAAAAAAAATTGGCCAGGCGGCATATATGTAGCTCTGTATTTTAACAGATTTAATCTTTGCAAGCAACATGTACATTGTAAATAGTTACTTATATTATATGAGATGTCTTTCCAGTGCTTGAAGGGCTCTTAAAGCATGAATTGTGGCTTATTTTCCCATGTCTGCTGCCTTTGATGTCACAGCTCAGGATAGTCACTTATGAAGGGTTTAGACTGTGTTTTTAAGATTAATAGACAAACAGATAGCTCTCTCAAAGGTATTATCAACAACCTTGGTTGAAACAAACTAATGAAAGGTGATGATAAAAGGTGCAGTCTTATAAATAGTAAGATGTCTAGCAGTAAGCGAAGGGATTTCACCTGTAAAAGGTGTTTTTAGGCTTTTATATAAAAAAGCAGGAACATCAATATGATGAAAGACCAATGTTCAATAAGTTTCTTTGTTTTTTATATATTCCTAGTGTAGATTTTTAGTCTAGTTGTTACAATAGCTGAAAAAAAACTGGCATTTACTCACCCTCATGTCATCATGTATGGCTATATATTGGCCAGTATTTTCACTATTTTCAACATAATGAAAGTGAAGAAATACTGGGAATGTCAAACTCCAAAATATCAAACATATTCCAAGACATTGAAGCCATTTGATAGCTTTTGTTTGAGAAACAGACTGAAAATTAAGCCTTATTCAATGAAAATTCAAGCTCATTCAAGATTGAAAACCCCTGCTGTCATTCATTTTAATTGAATAAAAAAACATGTGCGTGTTCCACAGAAGAGAGAAAGTCATATTAAAATAGCGTTGAATGTATAAACTGATTTTTGAGTCTGTACCATCCAGGATTAATATTTAGGTATGATTTTATGCACAATATTAAATACCACTACAGAATCTGGTCCTGTTTATTCCTAATGCATTGTGGGTTTTATAATAGGCCAGTCATGTCCATGTTCACCCCAGTGTCTCCACATAAAAACAGTGTTACATTAATAATCTTGACCTCATATTTCTCATTGAATAATGTATGTCTGCAGTGCACTGTAAAAGCAGCGACAGATGTGACAGTGTGCAGCACTGACATTTTCACCGTCCTTGACATAGAAACATTACATCTGAGACCCACAATGCACTTCCGAAGACTTCACCATCCTATACAAGCCATGTGTCTTTAAAGCGTTTTGAATTAAAGTCTCATTTAAAATGCAGCGTAATTAGAAATTGGAGGCTATTGTGATGTTAATGATGGTAAAGTGTCAAAATAATGGGAAATATTATAATATTCAAGCTTTCTTTTATCTCAAATCTGTTTTAGAAGAGCGTGGGCAATATGATACGGGAAAACGTATCATTGGAATATTGGTTTTAATGCATTTTACTGAAACAAAGAGGAGCTATACATGACATCCTCTCCATCAAAGGGCTGAGATCATGATCGTGTCCTACTTTCAGAGTCGACTCTGCCTCTCAATGCAACGCGGGCATGATTAATGTGTTTCAGTGTGTTTTCCAAATGGAGGTACAGTATTTTATCAGCCTTGACTGGATTTCTTTTGACATTAGTATATTAACACTGCCAATTCACTTCTTGCTAAGATACCACCTCTGGTGTTACAGAATTCAATTCTCCTGATTTTCCGTAATACTATAGATGTCTACGTTTGGGGATTGGTTATAGCCGACCTTCGTGTTCGACCTTGTGGAGCATCAAATTTTGTAAGCATCAAAACAATGGTCTGAGGAATGGAATCTGGCGATTTCGTGACAAATATTTAATCACACGCTTCACAGACGGCTGACTCCTTCTAACCTACTTTCTCAGTTTTTTTTATCTCACCTTGGAGAACTGTTGTCTTCTGGAAGGCTAAATACGTTTGATGAGCTGTGTTTTTGTAATGAGCAGGATTTAATAGTTGACTATTAGAGGTATGGCAGAGCTCTCAGGCGGTCAGATGGAGTTGATTTTTTACTTCTTCTGACCATCTTTCATGGTGCAATTGATGCAATCTATTTTTAAAGGGATAGTTCACACAAAAAATGAAAATACCTCATGTCGTTCCAAATCAGCATTACTTTCTTTTCTCCAAGAACATTCACGCTATTTTTTAACGATCTAAGCGCATGGTCTAAAGCGCACGGCGCAAGCGCACTTAGGACATGTCCGAATCCACTTTTGCTAGTTTAATGAAGGGAAAAAGGCCGTCATGACCTGACGCATGGTCTAATAGGGTTGTCCCTATTCTCTTAATGAGTAATGGGTGTGTTTTGGGCGTAACGTGCAATAAACCAATCAGAGTCTCATCTCCCATTCCCTTTAAAAGCCGGCTGCACTCTTGCCATGGCGGATTCACTATTTACATGGCGGAATTTGAAGCGAAAAAACTGAACGCTTCTCTAGCGAGGAAATGGATCTGCTCTTGCGCGAGGTTAAAGCTTGCTAGCAGACCATCTACGGGACATTTATCATATTTTTATATACACGATATAATCTTTTACATTGTAATCCTTTTATTTTTAATATTCGGCATTTTTGTGTGCTGCTGAGTGTCCCTGTGTGTAATAAGCAGAGTGTATGTCCGTTGTGGACCCGCCTAAAGGCGCACATTACTAACACGCTCTTTAACTAAAAAAAATAAATAAATAAATAAATAAATACTGCGCCATTGATTTTACACCAGGTTTCAGTTGGTCAATGGCGCAGTCTATGTCAGTTGCCTCAAAATAGAAATGCGCCAACAATGCGCCTGGAAACACCTCGTTTTCAGACAAACAAGCCCATGGGTGCACAAATATGCTCAAATGCATTTGCTATTTAAACAACGTGGCGCAGGATGTGAAAAAGAAAACTGCCATGTGTATGATAGGGCCCTTAGATTCCATACTGTATAAAATAAAGGTTCTTGATTGGCATAATTGTTCTATGAAGAACCTTTAAAATCCATGGAAACGTGCACAAAAGTTTCTTTATAGCAGTTTTTTTAATTAAAACGTTCTTCACACTAACAAAAAAAAAAAGGTTATTTTCAGAACTGTTCACTGAAAGATATTTTGGGAAACCAAAAATGGAAGCCCCCTTTCTGTTTTTTGAAGTGGATAGAATGGAGAGAAATCTGTTTTCTGGGGTTGGATGGTTCTTCAGGTTGCTTGGTAACTTGCAAATTACCCAGCACTTGTTTGTGCTGTTTGGATGTCTCACCATTTTCTCTTTCTCTCTGTCTATTTTATCTCCTTTACTCACCCTGATTGTTATTTTGAGTTGGCTTGCAAATTCAACATTTAGAAATGTCTTGTAACCTTACTTGTAAAAGTTTGGTTTTGATCTCCTTTGTTTCTCCTCATTCTCCCATTTTTTTCTGGTTGTCATGGTTATCAAGCTTTAAACTGAATGGGATTTGCAGTCTAATGGCTGTATAGGTCAGGTAATGGTAGAAGAGTGGGAAAAAAAACTTTGCTTTTACTGACATACAGGGAAGTATAAGCTTCGGGATGGGAGGTCACAGCTGGAATATCCTGTGATTTGCGTGGAATGAGATATGATTATGCTGCATATTAAGGGAACATTTGGTGTGGCATGAGACTAAATCATGCATAAAGGCACTTCTGCAAGAGTAAACATCAAATATGACTATAATTAGACTCATGTCTGTGCCAGATAACACTGAGCTCAAAGTATTTTCTGGGGAGCGAAATCTTTTAAAGTATTTTTCTATTAAACTCTTAAAAGTTTTGACCCTTGGGTCACAGCCAGTTCCTGCAATGTCAAGCGAGAAGATCTCAAATGTTTTTACTGAGCATAGATACATTAACTGACGTATTATACAAAATATTTATGTAGAAATACACTAAATTATTATGTATAATACACTATCATATGAATCTTAATCTTAGGGCGAAATTTACTAAACAGGGCAAATTAGCTTAAGACTGCAATCCCATAAAAGCGGAAATGGGAACTTTCCACTCCCATGGGAGTGGAAAGTTCAGCGGGTGATTTACTGGCAATGTGCAAATTAAAGAACACAGACGCATCAGGATCATTTCATAATGTCCAATGCAATCTACCAAGAGCAGAGCAAATTAGCCATATATAATTTAATTATTTAAATAATGGTGTAAACCAGTAGGTTGACTAGCACAGACCTTAGTAAATCACCTTGTATGATTCATTTAAATACTCTCCTCCCATAAAGTTTTCGTCTGAAAAAAAAAACTGGGTCAGTTTAATAAAAAGAAAAACATTTTGAACAAAAAAAATGAGAAAATCGCTTGTTTCTGCTCCTTTTTTGGCTGTTTTTTCTCTTTGAAAAAACACAGAGAGCCAGAAAATTCCGTCAATGGCGGGGAAGTGTTGTCTTATAAATGACGGAATATTCCGTCAATGGGTGGTGGTGGTGGGTGGAGGGGTGGGTTAATGTGTTTAATTGACAGTCCAGGTACATGTATATGTATGAGAGAGTTATTTAAATGAATCTCATAAGTTGTTCTGAGTGAATTGAACAGAAGGGGCGGGACAACACAGTAAGCTTGCAGTAAAGAGAGCCAATAGGCCATAAATCCTCTTCGAGTGGTGTGTTTAATCTGTGGCCCTGTGTCATCTGGCATGGCCGATGCCTGACGGGTTTAATACACATCAGGCAGCAGGTCTCTGGAGGGGCCGGCAGTTCGATCTTCTTTGGAGGATACACTGAAATGTCGAGTGACAGGCTCTGTTTATCTACTGATGTCTAACATCCAATTCTTTTTTGTGGACTCTTGTTGGCTATAAAATAGATTCATTCATTGCTATCTTCATGAGATGTGGAGGTAGACGTGGAAACATCTGGTCGGGTCTGGACTGGGGTCATATTCATCTTCTTCAAATATTGTATGTTGTATTGTATGTCTTTTTTATTGTATGTTTCATCATTGCAAGCTATTCTTAACTGTTCAGGATAACACATCCTGCCAAGCAATGTGCTTTTGGGATTTGTACTGGGATGTGTTAAAAAGAAGCACCTGGTCTTTTCTTTGTCAGCACTTACCTGATATTGCTTGCAACACGAAGATTCGCTTAAACAAAATGTGCTCATTTGAGGTTAATCTGTCATCACAATGAGCTCCAAAAACTACATGAATCTTACATTATTTCATTAGTTCCCAGCAAGCAATTTTGCATCTAAAAGACGTCTAATAGCCATCCAAACACAGCCCTAACATCTAGGCTAAAACAAGGCAAAATTTGGACTGTCAGTTAAAATTTAATAGACGTCTAACCATAGCCGAGGAATAGACTATCAATTAGATAACATGTTAACAAAGCAAACACCTTGTAAGCACTGTTGACTTTGCTTATATGATGGAATATCATACATCTTGCAAATTATTTTGGCAAAAACAACAAAAAACGAATTCAAGGTTATTTTGGCTAGAAATGGGTTACTCATAGCCGGACTATATCGTGTCTATGGTTAACCTAGACAGTGAAATGACATCTATTGCTTACTGGGCATTATCAATGCAGTATCATATAAGATATCATATGTACTATATGAAATATCAGATTCTGTTGCTTTATTTTTTAGTAGTATTTTTTATTGTATAGCTGCATTAATATCTCAAAGTAAGACTCGGTTGGATGTTGTTTATCACATATTGTGTTCTGTGAAAATGTCAGATCACTCTGAGTACTCAGTGTTAATTATTCTGCTTATTTTATATTCACAATAGCAGCTGAGTCATTAATGTGGTTTTGGTCTGCCGTTAACATTAAGCATCACATTTCGAAGGTCGCTTTTGTATCAGCTCTTTATCAAAGGTCTCTGTAAAAAATCTAATAAAAAACGTTGAACTGGGGGTTTTTTGATGCAGAAATGAAATTATGTGTCCTTTTCAACCGATATGGATTTGATGGCTGAATCAAAATGTTTCAAAACCAAACCTTTTGAGCCATGTTTTTGTTCAGTTCTGGTTCAGGTCTTTATTTATAATAATCATCAAGATTCATCACCATCACATTGAATACAAATGGAGATGGCAAATGTTGTATAGAGACAACAGCACAGAATTAATATTATCTATATTCAGAGACACTAAAGGTTTTTCTTTTCTCTCTATTAAATGGACGTATAAATGGATGTATAGTTTTTGTCATTTGTGCAACATAGTTTTATGCTTTCACTCATGAACATAAAAGGGCAATCTCCTACAAAATAATAATCACAAGACACATGGTATATAATAGAGCGGTGTTGCTGTTTTCTATGTGGCCAGAGTTCAACAAACCTGTTTCTCAATGTCAAGGTTGCCGTATATATCAACCTTGTGCTTGCCCTTCACGTCAGAGGTCTGCACGACACAACATTTGCCAAAGGGCTAAATGAAATGACCTTTTGCATTATGAAGAGAGAACTGCAATGTGCATGCCCTTATATTGCTATATTTATTGGTGTGGTTTGGTTAATACAAATGTGTTTTCATTGAATCCTCATTCTTGCAGGTTGCATAATAATTCTTCCTCAGAAATTGAAAATGATTAAGATTTGGGCCAGTAAAGGCTTGCAAAGTCTTTAATGGTAAAGGATATCTATGATCTATTTTAACTGCTATTAAATGCATTGTAGTTGAGTAAAAATTGGCCAAAATTCTGATACGTCAATCCATGACTGTTTTCCGGATTGTCTGGATTACAGGAAAAGTAAAGTACGCGCAAAGCTGCCACGTTTGGGTGGCGATGTAGTTTTTCTCTTGGGGTGTGGATTAACTAAGCTGGTTTGGTGGATAAGCCACGTCCTTGAAGAACAATGATTTACAAGATGGCCCGTGCATCAAGGCTTTGTAGAAACAAGTCTAAGAAAATGCTCGCCAATGAGAAAGCCATTGCTCTTGTTCCCTATCAGACACATCATCCATTATTAATGGAATACTGAATTAGGATGGCTCAGGAGAGATAGTAATGGAGTAAGAGATGGAGAGAAAGCACATCGATGAGACTGACGTCGTATACAGTGTAACTGGACCTCTAATTTCTTGTTTATCACTTGGAGAAGATGCAGTTTCCACTTTCCATTGAGAAAAATCCCATTAGTGTCCATCTCAAAGACCATACAATCTCACTTTTGTTGGATGTTGCTTTAAGAATGAATATTTTTGCAAAAAATCTTTCATCCTTGTTTTTGCATCTAACTGTATGTTGTGTAGTTAAAGGAATATGTCTTTTGTGATCCTTGTGAAGATTGAAAGTACATTATGAGTCAAAATGAATCAAATGCAATAATTACAATAGATACACAAAAGTTTGGGGTTGGTAAGGTTTTTGTAATGTGTTTAATAGAAGTTTGTTACGCTTACCAAGTCTGCATTTATTTAATAAAAAATGCGGTAAAAAAAAACATATTGTAAAATATTATAACAATAAAAAAAAATCTATCTTAATGTATTTTAAAAGGTAGTTTATTCATGTGATGACAAAGCTTCCTTCAGTAACCATTCTAATTAGTGGATTTTGGTGCTTACATTTTTATTATTATTATTAATGTTGAAAACAGTGCTGCTTAATATTTTTTTGTGGAAACCGTAATACATTTTTTAAGGATTCTTCAGTAAATAGAACGTTCAAAAAGACATACAATGTTCTGTCATGAAACTCTAGATGGCGCAGGATGATAGGTCCTTTAACTCAATCTGCTTGCAACCACATGATTCGCTATAGGGCACAGCTGATTGGTTCCTGCTGTATCAGTAGCCAATGAGCTCACTGCTCAATCTTTAAATGCTTGGTCAGCATTTGCTGTAGCAGTTGCAGCACACTTTCAGAAACCCTCCGCCTTCCCCAGCTCCACCTTTATAGATCTGCTACGGATAATTCATGTACGCTATATTGTACAGCAGGAGCATGTCTTACTTTTTTACAGCAGCGTGTCTTGTGTGTATTGGCAGTAGCAATTCCTGTATTTGCTCAATTCCGCCAAGGTCAAACATATCAACACTGTCAAATATATTGTCATGTCAAACACTCAGAGTTGTCATGACAGAACAGCATTTATTTGAATAAGAAATCTTTTGTAACAATGTAAATGTCTTTCTTGTCACTTTTAATCAGTTTAATGCATCCTTGCTCAATAAAAATCTAATTTTCTTTCATTTTTTTAAACTTTTGAACGGTATGTATTCTTTAATAGCATTTGTGAAATAACATACAGTGATAAATGTTTCAAACAGTGCTATTCTACTTTGTTGCCACATAAAATCAGCATGTTGCAGGATTGAGTCAGAAAGTGACGTCAAATTCTGGAAAATAAAAATAATCCAAGTGCATAATAAATCAAGAAAAAGATGTAGTATGTGATCCAGGTATTATATTGTGCGCAGTACACTATTTAATCCAGAAACAGCAAGAGATTCACAGCCTATGTCAATGATGTGCTTGGACAAGGTCACCTGTGACCTTCAAATGTAACTGTTAGTCGTAAATGTCAAGTTTAACAAGAGTGCTTTAAATAACCAGCAAGTACTGTTGTTCTCTCCAGGAAGTACAGGGATGGACAACAAATCTTCTGATATAGGTCACAAATGACTATAAAATCTCATTAGTTCATCAAAAAAATATATGGTTTTACTGAACTGAGGTGTTCGGCAGAAAGAAAAGCACACACCATGGCACACTCTCTAGGGAGTGTTTGATTATTTTTGCTGCAACGTCTTAAAAATATTAAATTATTTTGTGTTGGATGGTGACGGATCCACAAACCACATCCCAACAATTATTTTCAGACGCCGTTCACTGCACTTGCAAAAGAACAAAATAAAAGCGTAATTCATTTTTCATGCGCTGCACTCCATGCTGTTTTATGGCCATGAAACATTAAATATCTGACGACTCATGAAGCAAAAATAGATCTGAATCCACTGCTCTTTCCGACAGAAGATTTCAGCCTCTGCCACATAGAAATCAGTCTGCGTAGCACATCATGGGCTTGACCTCAGCATCCTCACACATTATGAAATCACAATGACAAACTTTGCTCTAGGCTTCTGGATGCTTTTAGATTCATTTCTGAGCCATCAATTTCATGTACTGTAGATGTAAGAAAGTTTGTCAGTATATCTTTATTGACTGTTGTAAGCTCATATTAATTGAGGATTTGATTAGAAATTTCATTTAGACCCCCTTAAGATGTGGCTCTTTCGGGACGTAATTGGCACTTTGGACTCTTGGCGATTACTTTTTGAGGCGTTACATTTCCAGTGATAGTGGAAGTGTGAGACATGGCAGTTTGCGGTTTCCTCACAAATGAATCTTTTTAACAGCTTCTATAGAAAGAACTGGAATGAAAAAGAGCTTTTGAGGATGACACAGGGAGTGGGAATCTTAATACCATATGTGCTCCATATAGACTGACCTATTTCCACTTTAATAGATTTGTCTGTTTTCTTGCCATGCGGCATGCATTCAAATATTAACATGCCTTTGAGTTTGTCCACATTAATGTAACTTCTGAACTATTAAAAGTTTAATTCCCTAAAATATATTCCCTAAATGTGTTATCTTGTACTTGAAACTTAATAATGCCTTAAAATTATTTGCATTTTAGTAAATCTGGGAGTCATTCCCAAAAATAATCAATTCTAAAGGCGTTGAGAATCAAGAGTTGACTCCACGGGGAATCGACTCTACTGAAGGGCCTGGCACATCCTCGATTACCAAACTACTCCACATCCCAGGAAAGCCTAGTCATGGGGATTTTTATTAACCCCAGTGATTTTGAATAGTTTGATTCGGTTCACCAACAACAGTTGTTCTTTGTTTGCTGATTAATTCTGTGATCATTACAACATAAGGTGAGCAAGTGAGTGTTAAGAATGAGTCACTCTACGGATTCGTTCAATAACATTGAGTCGTTCACAAGCAAAATAGCATAACAGCACTAATAAAATATGGATTTTAAAAGGCCAGCAGCTATACTATCATAAAACATAGAGGTAGCCTAAAGATGTATCTTTCATTTCACCAAGCTGATTGCTAACTAAAAAAAACACAGTCATCATGTTTTCAGGTCATTTGAAGTTTTATTTTATCGTGACATAAAGTGATCATATCTAAGTGGCTGAGTCGTTTACTCACTTTTTAATTAGTCGTCACATTAAGTTCATTTAGAGCGATTTGCGAACATGATCGAAAACAAATGATTGAAAACAAGAGGTTGGATTTATCATGTGAACCAATCAAATCCAATCATAACCAACAATATCCAATCTTAGCGCGATAGAGGCATTGACTTTCCTCCATTCATTCTCAATTACCCCATACCAAACCTAACGCACACTTTAGGAGGTCTGTTAAAAGTAACTTTACCTGTTATTGTCACTGCTGGACAGTTACTTTAGAAAAACGAGTGTCACATTTTGTCATATTTGCGTTGTTTTATTTTTGTAATATGGATTAATTTCTCTTCCAATTTATTGAGGAGGCACAAGGCACACCTGATTAAAAGGCTGTTCATATTTCAGCTAGTTCATTTGTAAAACAAAAGAGAGACATTACAACAGAATAATAAAAAGCAAGAAGCCACACATAGACATCATATAGATAGACGCCCTATCGACCGCTACTGCCTATTGGCGCAGACGAGCCGTGGGGCCGCCATCTTAAACCGGTCACCCGCTCCGCTCAGTGTAATCTGTTTGGCAGGTGCAATGAGCTGCCAGCGCATTTAATTAATCATATCTCACTGAATACCGAACTGATTTTCACGCGGGTTTTTTTGCTGCAAAGGTCATACACGTAGCTACGATACAGGACACATTGAATATTTTGTTCACAAAATACAACTAATAGTACGGTAATGTTAAATGTTAAATCTTACTTGTGTAAGTAATCCCCGAGTGATGGTCCGCCGATTTGAGCAGGAATATACTGCACAGTGCTCTGAAATCTACTGCTGCTATGCAACGCAAATAGGAGTATGACCTGCTTAATATGGCGGCCGCATTTCTTGCGCCCCAGCGGCCAATAGGGCATCTAGTCTCTATATGATATCTATGGAAGCCACAAGCGTCACCCTCATGCTACGGACCAGCAGATATCCAGCTTGACGCTGTCACAAGCGTGCCGCACAAGACCTGAAAAGTGAAGCCAAAGCGTCTCGATCGCCCCCCGGTGGCCGGTCCTAGTATAGCTCAAAAACCCTGCCTCCCCATGTTATTCAACAGGACGTGAGACCAACTAAACAATTAAATTACACTTCACATATCTTTTTTCCAAAGATAGTTTCTTTCATTTTCTGTAGTTTTTATCACGTTGATGTAATTTCAAGTGTTTGTTTTTAAAATAAGTTTGTTTTTAGTTAGTTATTTGATGCTATAAAAACACATGATTGACAGCTGTGATTGACAGGTTCTGTGAGCAAAGTAGTCACTGAAGCAACAACGTACTTTTTTCGGGATCTTTGGAGGACTGAGGAGATTGGAGCTTTAAATTGAATATCTAAATTTCTATAATGAATTATTTCACACCGACATCATTGGTTGTTCTGCAGCAGAGGCGTGTGCTTGTGATTGATTCAGCGAGAGTGAGGGCGGGACGTTGATTTCGCGGCTTTACTTCCTGCTCACTACTGCACATCTCTGGTCACAAAATCACAACTGCGCAGACTCAAGTCCCAAGATGTCAGCGCCATATCGGGACAATGACGGCTTCACTTCTCGCCAATGGAAGAGAGCGAAGGGGCTTCGTCCATCTTGTTTTACAGTCTATGCGCTGTCATGATTCCTGTCTGGTGTTCTCCTTGTCTTATGTTTACTTTTGTTATTTCCTGTTCTGTGCCATGTTTTGTAGTTCTGTAACATAAGAGCAGGAATGAAGCGGAGAAAGAATCGCATGCAAGCACTTTAATAAAACAAACAAGTAATCCAATGGAACTCAGGACAGGAACACAGAACAGCTACACGCATAATCAAAACAACGACCGACAAACAACAACTGAAGCACAGGGGTTTGAATACACAGGCAAACAAGCTAAACAAGATAACAAGGGGGCGGGGCTAATTAGAAACACCTGGAGAGACTAATAAACAAGAAAAACTACAAAGGACTACAAAACATGGCAAAGAACAGGAAATAACAAAAGTCAACATAAGACAAGGAGAACACCAGACTGGAATCATGACAGACGCTCTGTATGAATGTGATTCTTTAGTTAATCTAATTGTCCTATAATAGAGAAGAGAGTAAGTTAATTACTCATGATTTCTCTGGACCTCTCACCACTGGAGCAGAGAGAGAAATATATAGAGCAGCCAGGGAGAAGATGGAGTATCAGAGGTCTGCTGCCTTTTCCAATTGGCACAGGACGAATGCCTAATGACAGAGAGGACCGGCAGCAGTTACAGCAGATTTCTGGCAATATATTTACATGACTTGATGCCAACTTACACTTGATTAAAGTAACATTGCATGGAATTATTGGCACCATCCAAGCGGACAAAAAAAGTGTTGACTGTTGTTACTGTAGCTAAACTGGCACATTACTTGCAATGCTAAGGTCATGAAATGACTAATTTTAAAGCATTAAAGTGGTTTTGGATAGAATTGGATGTTAAATGCATAAATGATATGTAATATATTGCCTCTTTTGGCATGAAACCGAAATTGCAATAGTATTTTCTTTTTTATTGTGATGAATATCCCAGTGAAACAGCTTCTCGAACAAAGAAAAACAATTTTTTAGAGTGGAACTTGATTTTGTCCATTTGGAATTGATTAGATGGTTGGATGGTTGTGGTTTGCAATTGGTTGATCTCATGTGAGTGACAGTTTGCCCAGCTCTCACGTCAGTAAACACATCATCAGAGAAGAGAAGAGATGTCACTGCAAGTTGTTTTGATTAAAGATTACAAGAGCAAATGAATTTGTGCACGGATATATCATTTTCTAATAGATACTGCAATATTCCATAAAAACATAAGAATTGTCCTTTTGATTTTATGGTGACTTTAAAGAGACACATTTTTCTCGACGAAATCTTTGATTGGTCCATATGATGATCAACAGTAGGCAGATCAAACATCTTCCGTGCCAGGAAACGAGGAAGGGAAACATGCCAGGATGCCAGGATGCCAAGATGATGCTGTAGCCAACATCATACACTTGTATCCAATGCTTTTCTGCATTTAAACCAGATTATAAAAGCATTTTATATGTTTGTTCTCTAGTTTCAGTGAAAAAACACTAATAATGTCATGGTACATGAGACACACTGTGGCATTTATGAAAGCATCCAAGATCCTTAACACAGATGCTTGTGACATTTGTATAATTTTTTCAGCGAACACTCTTTAAAATGACCCTGTGGTCAGTCTAGATAGGGCATTTGTCTTTCAAGTCAACATTAAAAGGTACTCAGGAGGACCCATTTCATAAGTGATCAGATGTATTTTTAGACTATGTAGAATGGTGCTTAATTTGATCCATCATAAAATGATTAGATGGATATTGGTGACATCAGCCAAAATGAAAGTTGTTTCATAGGCGGAGCAAGTTGTTATAGTTGGATTAAATATTACAAAGACATCTTTTTTTGTTTAAAATATCCTTCACCAATGAATTGTGCACAATAAGATCAGGAATGTGCATTTAGCAAATGAATATGGTCAGTTTTGATTTAATGTTGACTGGACTGCAGTATAGCCTATTTTTGGTAGTAGCAATGAATTCATAATGTAATTCTCATTACACATTTTCCAGGATATCTCTTTCTCTCTCTTGTGAGCGTTGTGTAACCTGAATCCTTGAATTGATGAGTCAATTTCTGAGAATGAGTCGAAATTTATTGACTGCCACACAATACCTGCCCGATCATTGTCTTCAAAGAGAAATGGAATAAAATGCAGACGTCACTTATATATTCTGATTGTTCATTCAGCAATGCGATCTATCTGGAGTAATCGTTTCGGTGAGTCTTTGTAAACATAGCCTAACACAATGCATTTTTCATCTCTTTTCCAGCTTTCAAGTAAGAGCTACACTTCCCGTTTAGAGGCGAGTACCTCATCCCTCCACAGCCATGGCAGACGATTCGGACATGCGCAATGAGCTGACGGACATGCAGGCCAGAGCTGATCAGCTGGGCGATGAGGTAAGTACACCTTCAACCTCCATGGGCGACGCAGGTCTAAAAATAAACCCTTAATACGACAGCATCTGTATATAAATAGACCCGTCCCGGCGTGAAGGAGAATGAACACACCGTGACTTCCAGACGTTCAGTAGAAGACTGAACCACTCTAAAGAGCATCAATGAATTAATAAATCCGTTTTGTGCAAAAAGAAGCACCTATTTTAAGACTGCTCATCCATTTGTCATGGACCAGGGGAGGCTGCTTGGTTACCAGAAGCAGTGGTGATCAGCGAGAGGTTCTCTACACCGCACTCGTTTCAGACAGAAACGACCTCCCTCATAGCACCTGCCCAGTGGGGGTTCTGCACTGGCTTTGATAGACCTTTAATCACACTGGCCTCCTGCTGAACAATCAGAACTTTGACTCGCAACTCCATGTAGGAGGGTTAACCATGTCATCCAAATTGTATTCCACATGGGATTTTTATTAACATGGCCACTGCACATAGGTCCTTGAATATTTTAATAGATTCTATTGACACAAAAGAATTCTGGAATCGTTTACTCACAAGTTCAGCGGTACTGAAATTTAAAAATGTGACAATGCCAGCATTTCCCTCTGGCATTTTGAGTGCTGTTGAACAGATTCTTAAACACCTCTGATTGGCCATTGTCTTGACGCGCTCAACATGTGTCTCTGATTGGCTACAATGACATACAATGACATCTTTGATGCTCTTTACTGAGCGCTTACATAGATACACATGGGAGCGTTGAACAGCACCATCTATCAGCGGATCAGTCTATCAGCGGATATATTAGGGTACCGCTGATAGACACTGCTTTCGAATGCTCCCGTGTGTATCTGTGTAAGCGCTTGATGAAGAGCGTCAAAGACAACATGTTTTTGAAACGTTGATCAATCTAGCCAATCATAGACATATATGTTTAGCAAGTCAACACAATGGCCAATCAGAGGTGTTTAAGAATCCATTCGACAGCGATCAAAATGGTAGAGGGAAATGCTGGTATCGTCACATTTTTTAAATTTCAGTAACGTTACATACAATGCGTTACAATAGCTAACTACAAGTAGTGACGCTACTAACTTAACTACATTTTTCAGTAGCTTAACTGAATTTCAGTTGCTTCGTAGGTAACAAACTATTTTTTCCAGCAAGTAGCGATGGTACCGCGACCAAAAGCCAAATTTTGTGTTTTGACAAACCTGCAATGTATTAAAGAAGCGCAGTGTCTTCTTCTGACTAGATCGCAATCTAAAATTGTGCATTACCACCATCTATTGTTATATCACGCCTCTTGCAGCTTCACAGTTCACTGAGAAGAGATCACCTGATGATTACACAAAGGACAAGTGGCTTGATATTTCACATGAATTGATTAGTAAATGTTACGCTTTTGTATGTAATCTATGCAAACCAAAGATAAAACACTATCTGCATTGAAGACTTCAAGCACAAATTTAAGGACGCTCATACAGGTGAGTAACAGAATAATTATACTGCTTTATTGCACTCTATATTGAATGTCTATTTCTGTTTAAAATGACAATGATGATCAGTGTTTCGTTTCGTAATGAACCTAAAGATCATTAACGTTGTGTTTTGCGCCATTGCTTTGGCAAAGCATCTGTCAGTCGAACAGAAAACAAATTTGCGATATGACTTAGTGCACTTATCACACGACAAAAGGCTATGATTTATTTAAATAGGTGTAAAGCTCAGTTTGTTGTGCCGGGTTTCAGAGCGAAGTAAGCTGTGTTCACACAAGCAACTCATGATTCGCGTCTCAGAGCAGCTCCGTTCACAGTAGATGCTGTGCTGTGTGTTAACGTAAATTTCTGACAATTTTGACTACTCCTGTATATCCAATTTTGCATGCATTTTGTTCTTGCAATGATGTTACATTTGCTCTTTGACAAACAGTTTGAGGTATATTTGAGTATTGTGTGTGTCTTTGAATAGTTTGGATGGATTTAAATAGTATAGGAAACAGTATGAACATTAATCACACACTTCACCTTCAAGGCCTCACAATGACTAGGTGGTGTATGGTTCCATATGATATATGGTATGACGCTTAATGATAGCTCTTAAAAAAGAAAATAGAGATCACAATAATGATCTTTAATCCTAGCCTGCTATTGAGCGTCCTGTGGCGCTGCGCAGTCATATTTCTTCAGCTCAGATATATACACTCGACTGGAATGGGAGAGCTTTAAATATTCATGAGTGGATAATACT
Organism: Siphateles boraxobius; assembly: GCF_051911475.1. Taxonomy (NCBI): domain Eukaryota; kingdom Metazoa; phylum Chordata; class Actinopteri; order Cypriniformes; family Leuciscidae; genus Siphateles; species Siphateles boraxobius. The sequence goes on along the minus strand of NW_027508833.1, from coordinate 19,905,636 downwards.
ATCTTGAGCTTTCTTTGAAGGAACAGGAAGGAGTGGGGGGGGGCAGAAATGGCTGTACATGCAGTTCAGTCTGAACTTGGCAGCCATTAGTAACATGCTGTCGTAACTGACATAATGAACATTATGGCCTTGTACCAACTGTGGTGCATCAACACATCGCGTTCAAATAACAAAATGCAATACAACAAGCAGGGTCGTATAAACTTTTGAGGTTATTGTGAGTAATAATAGGTATATTTTTCTTTCTACAGTCTTTGGAGAGTACTCGCCGCATGCTGCAGCTGGTCGAAGAGGTAAGATATTTACTTAACTGAGTGATAGTAATAAACTTGAAATTGTATACAGTGGTTGCATATTCAAACTCAGTTTGGCTGTATGTGAAAAGCTGTTTTTACAAAGAGGTTGTTTCGCTGCTTGTTTTCATGGCCTCTGAAGGTCAGAAATCGAGACAGTGAAATAGCACCAAATTTCCGCTCTGTGATAAAAATCAATAATGATTTCAGAGAAACTCCATCTATGTGTTACTGATAGGGCAGTGTCGAGACACAGGAGAGAAAATGAGTCTTTCTAGGATCTAATAGGGATCAAAAACCCCTGACCCCACATGTGGAGATGAGATACTGTTCAGAAAAGATTGTGGTTGGTTTAGCATTATAAAGAGCAGAAGTCTGATTTTAGCTTTAATGTGATAGAAAATATATAAATCATATGGTTTATTTTATTTATTTTTTAAAGTTCAACAAAGAGTGGAGTTGCATTATTAAATTATACAAGTTGCATTTGGCCTCTATCTGTTTTTGCTGTTATTTATTTTCACAAGGTTTTCTGGGTATTTTATAAAGGACAAATTATGTCAAATTATGTCAGTATGTTATATATATATATATACATTTATATGATCAGAAATAGATTAAAACAGTAATATTGTGAAATATTATAATACCATAAAACATTTTAAACATTAAAATAAATGTAAACTATATGTTTTGTGTATATATATATATATATATTCCTATGATGAATTTCATAATATCCTTCAGAAACCATTATAATATGCTGATTTGCTGCTCAAGAAACATTTATTAATATGATCAATGTTGAAAACAGTTTTTTTTCAGTTCTTTTGTTGAATAGAAATAACAATTATTTGAAATAGATTTTTTGCAACAATGTGTTTACAAAGATTTTATTGTATTTTTAGATCAATTTAATGCATCCCTGCTGAATAAAAGTATCCATTTCTTTTAAGCAAACAAAAAAAATTACTGATCCTATAGCTGAATGCTAGTGTATATTTGGTCTGTATATTGATGGTTATTGAAAACAGCGCCAGATGTAGTAAATTAAATCTTGAAATTGGTTATAAAAATTTGTGAACAAATCATTCCCCCACTCCATTTAGCCATTGTTGGAAGAAAATTGCATACTTGGGTTGTTAATGAACTTCAAAGTTCACCCGTGCTGAACAAATATAATGCTTCCATCAGGTTCTTGCATCTGATTTCATATTAGGTGCTTCCAGTTTCCATTATGCCACTTGTCACTTTGATTAAATGCTGAGTAAATGCACATACCTGTTATTATTACTATAAACGAGTTGACAGACCAGATGAGTGGGGATATTTGACTAAATGAAGTAAAAATGTTTAAATTGCATGAAATGAGATTCCCTCTAGGTATTCTTGGTGCAATAACCGGTGCACTGCTTGATAATCAAGCTAAAATAATGAGGTGTTGTGGGATTTGGAATCATATAATCAGCTGTTTTATTTAGGTCAATAGAGCAGCGTGTGCCTCAGAGAACTCGTCATATTGCGCACACAATCCTCTGTACCTTTAATGTTCAATCCAGTGCTCTGTTTACAATTCTGAACTAATTTTAGCTCTGTACTCTCTGCCACCTCGTTGCCTTCTTTTAATTTCCTGCCAAATGAAAAAAAAGTGCTTGTGAAGATTTTCAATATTTGTGATAAAGCCGCGTGCTACAGTCTGTCCTCTGCCGAGACTCTTTTATTCCCTGCTGTTCTTTTATCATCTTATATCTGACCTGAATATGTGTGAATGTCATCTTCACCTGTAGGCTTCTCTCATTTGTTTGTTATTTCCTCTTTTTTCTTGCTTTGCCATTCTTATTGGATTAGAGTAAAGATGCTGGTATCAGAACTTTGGTTATGCTGGATGAACAGGGAGGTAAGTTACGGCGAAAAACACATTGTGGAATCATGTAATAAGGTTGTGCAGTAAGTCATTTTTATTTGCTTATTTTAAACTTAACTGTCTAGAGGTTACGCACAATGCTTTTCCAGATGAGCTATTTTGCAGATTAAAGAAATATGCATAATGACGATTTAGCATTAAACATATGATCATAAACATCAGGCCGACCTGTGAAAAGTGAAGCTTTGAGAGTGATATAAGAGGTAAATTGAACGATCGATGTTGCTGGTAATGACAAACCGCTCTCCTCTTCACCAGATGAAATATATCTGTGTACAATCCCTGGGGTGAAAGACTTTCCAGTTAACACTCGTTGCCATTTTAGGATAATTAGGCAAACACACTCAATTCCACAAACAGCATAGGCATTTTAATGGAAAAATAGAGTAATAATTGATTTATTAATGCTGTGACACTTTAATTGAAGCAATCACATCTCTATTGATAAATTAAGCCCTTATGTTGCTTGAGGCTTTATTCGGTTTTATGTGGATAGAACGAAGTGTAGAGTTCCTTTCCCCATGGAAGAGAAATTTTAATTAGTCTGTCAAAACAAAATACAGGCCTTCCTTTTGTTGTGTTAAATTATAGATGTTGTGTTCCTCAGAATGCCTCAGGACAATCCATTTCCTACCTTAAATGATCCTGCAACCTTTCTTGGCTCCAGTTTTAAAGCAGAACAACAGCATGTCCTAATACATAAAGCTGTGCTCTGATTGCTGCATGTAATAGTCTCCCAGAGCTCAGGAGGATTCCAGTTAGCAGTTCACTAGACATAAAGGGAGCAATCAAAATTGTCTTCTTCTTCTTTTTTACTAAATGCCCATTCCTGCTGTAACTAGAGTGCGGATCGGGCCGAATTTTTTTGTCCGAGCCCGGTCCGCGTCCGACAGAGCAGTAACCGAACCCGACCCGAGCCCGACAGGCATAAAGATATTTATGTCCGAGCCCGACCCGAGCCCGACAGTTAAAATCCCATTTTTTTTCTCATACTAATGACACATGTGCGTTTGTTTGTGTGGAAAGCCTGCTTTTATTAAGCAACTGTAGGAAGACATTCGGAAATGTCAGCAGGATGAGTGCATCAGCGCGCACGGAGAAACAAGCGCACTTAACGCAGGCGCGCATGCACGTGTTCCCTTTCGTTGTCACTCCGAGTTACGTCGGATGACGACGAATGGGGTTTCGCTTAGAAAGCCTATCAACTTCGAGTATTACAAAACGAGCCAATGGCAAAGAAATGCCATGGGTCTGCGGAATTTGCATGGCGTAACTCCGCCCCACCTCGTGGGTATAAAAGGAGGAGGCCGGCAGCAAGCAGATATGTTTTTCGCTTCGGAGCCAAGTGTATTCTTCTCTCCACAAGCCATCTCTGAATTGTCAGCTTTACAAACGAGTACCTCGAGTGTTGGTGTGACGGCGATCTACGGCGAGAGCGTGCTTCCTGCTGATCTGTTGCAGTGGTCTGCCAGTCGGTGCGTTTCTCCCCAGGTGCTTCAACACTTGAGTTTTCTCTCACTAAAAGAGCTTACACGTGGCACGTCTTTTTAAAGACGGCTCGCCCGTGCATTTCTGGTTGCAGCGGACTGGTATCGGACTCTGATGGGCACGAGCGCTGTCTAGTGTGTTTGGGCTTTGATCATGCTTGAACAGCGCTCGTGGGTGACTCATGTTCTCGCCGGGAACGTGATCATCGCGTCATATATAGGTCGAGACTCGGTGAACTCGCAAGAGTGAGAGTCCCCTCATCCACCCCCCGATCTTCGGCTGGTGGCCAGGGTGACCTGAGGGTTACGGTCTGGATCTAGGCGCCGACTATGTGTCCGTGTCCCCAGCCCCCCTCTTCAATGACGGTGCCCGCTAGTGAACTGCTGATTCCCGCGAGTCTACCCTCGGTGGCCCGCGTGTTTCAGTTGAAGCTACAGAGGAAGATGCCATGTCTGTTGCAGCATCACTAGGTGGGTTTGAGTTTTCTGGAAGTGAGGGCTCGTCACAGCTGCCACCTTCCGGTGTGCATACGGCTGTGCCTGAGTCTGATCCGGAGATGACGACCATGCTTTCCTGGGACGATGGGTTTTGGGTAAGGCCGCCGACCCTCGTCCACGGCAAACCCCAATACCTCTCTTCCCGGACGTGCATGATGAGATCTCGAAGTCCAAGAAGACCCCCTTGTCTTCTCGGGACCGCTCGCTGATCTCATCCGCCTTTCCTCCCCTCGATGGGGCCGCTGCCCATGGGTACACTGGGGTTCCCCCGGCTGAACGCTCTGTTGCGATGCTATGTGTCCTCAGAGTGCTTCTTCTCGGCGCAATCCTAAGCACCCGCCCGTGGCCTGTAGTTTTTCGTCTACGCTTGTGGCGAGATCCTATAGCGCCACGGGACTGGCAGCCGCCTCACTGCATGCCATGGTCATTCTGCTGGTCCACCTGACCCAGATGCTCATGGACCTGCACGAGGGCGGGACTGACCCAGGGCTCTTCACTGAGCTGCGCGCCGCCACTGACCTTGCTCTCTGAGCGACGAAAGTGGCCGTACGCTCCCTTGGTCAGGTGATGCTCACCAGTCTGTGGCTGAACCTGTCTGATGTGCTGGATGTCGCGCGGACCCGTCTGTCCGACATTCCCATATCCCAGGTCGGCCTCTTCGGCGGTGCGGTTGAGGGCTTGCCCAACAGCTCTCAGCCGCCCATGAGCAGAGTGAGGTTGATTCTGTCCCGACGGCCCCGCCGTCCGCTCAGATCCCTCGTCTGCCCACCGCCGAAGGCGCCCTCCCGCGGCTCCCACCCCGCCCGTTCACGGGCCGGCTCTGGGGGCCGCGGGCGGACGCCACAGCCCTCTCCAGCCCCGCCCCCCGCTACACGCCGGGTTAAGCGGCGCTCGTGAGACGGGCACCTCGGCGATGGAGCAGACTGAGGTTGATTCTGTCCCGACGGCCCCGCCGTCCGCTCAGATCCCTCGGTCTGCCCACTGCCGAGGGCGCCCCCCCGCGGCTCCCACCCCGCCCGTTCACCCGGGTCGGCTCTGGAGGCCGCGGTCGGACGCCACAGTCCTCTCCAGCCCCGCACCCCGCTACACGCCGGGTTAAGCGGCGCTCTTGAGTTGGGCTCCTCAGAGATGGGACTCAGTTCTTTCCAGGAGTTGGTAGCAGGACCACTCCTTTCCCCGGGGAGGGCCGGGGAAGAATCCTTATTCTCCAAAGAGCTGATTCTCCCGTCTCTGAGCACAGAGTTCTCGGACGTCACAGAGCGCCGCCCACAAGCCGTGCTCTCCTCGTCCCCCTCTGTCCCAGAGGTGGTTGACATGGCGTGCCGTCCACGGACCGCTTCGCCGCTGTCCCCCTCTGTCGCCAGACCCCCGGCAGAGCAGGCCCCCGCGGGACGACCAGCCTGGTCCTCCCCTGGCCCCCTCTGCCAGGGCGCGGTTGCTAACTGTGCCCCCTCTCCGGGCCGCTATGCCGTCCACATCTGGGCCAGTTACTCCGCTTCGCTGCCCCTCCGGGGGGACGCCTGTGGCTCGCATGATCCCGTTGGTTCAGTTCCTGGGAGCCTGGCTAGAGCTTCCCCGTCTGTCCCACTGGATCGTGCGTACCGTCAGGCTCGGCTATGCGATTCAGTTCGCACGGTCTCCTCCCCGTTTCAGGGGAGTCCGCTCACTTTGGTCGGTGGCAATGCCCCTATCATGAGAGAAGAGATTGCCACCCTGCTGGCGAAGGGTGCAATCGAGACTGTCCCTCCAGCCGAGATGAGGTCCGGCTTCTACAGCCCCTACTTCATTGTCCCCAAGAAGACCGGTGGGTTACGGCCAATCCTGGACTTGCGCGTGCTGAACCGCTCCCTTCACCGGATGCCGTTCAAGATGCTCACCGCCAAACGCGTTTTCGAATGCATACGGCCCCAGGATTGGTTTGCAGCGATCGACCTGAAGGACGCTTACTTTCATGTCTCCATTCTTCCTCGACACAGACCGTTCCTCCGGTTTGCTTTCGAGGGGCAGGCATACCAGTACGCGGTTCTCCCTTTCGGGCTAGCCCTGTCTCCTCGCATCTTCACGAAGGTCGTCGAGGCGGCCCTTGTTCCCCTTCGAGAACAAGGGGTTCGCATCCTGAGTTATATCGACGACTGGCTGGTCCTAGCTCACTCTCGAGATCAGGTTTGTGAACACAGGGACCTAGTGCTTCGGCACCTAGCCCGTCTGGGCCTTCGGGTCAACTGGGAGAAGAGCAAACTTTGCCCCCTGCAGAGGATCTCTTTTCTCGGTATGGACATCGACTCGGTCGCCATGTCCGCACAGCTTACGAGCGAGCGCGCGCAGTCACTGCTGACTTGCCTAAGACAATTCGAGGGCAAGAGTGCGGTTCCACTGAAACTTTTTCAGAGGCTCCTGGGGCATATGGCATCTGCAGCCGCGGTCACGCCGCTCGGATTGCTTCATATGAGACCGCTTCAGCTTTGGCTTCGCGACCGAGTCCCGAGGTGGGCATGGCAACACGGCACGTTCCGAGTACCAGTTACTCCGACCTGCCGTCAGTTCTTCACCCCGTGGTCGAACCTCGATTTTCTCAGGGCCGGTGTCCCCCTGGCACGAGCTTCCCGGCATGTTGTTGTCTCAACAGATGCCTCCACCACGGGCTGGGGCGCCATGTGCAATGGACATGCTGCTGCGGGCTCCTGGACAGGACCCCAGCGGCTGTGGCATGTCAATTGCCTCGAGTTGTTGGCAGTACGCCTTGCCCTGCACCGCTTCCGGGCGTTGCTCAGGGGTCAACACGTACTAGTCCGCTCAGACAATACCGCCACTGTAGCGTACATCAACCATCAAGGTGGTCTACGCTCCCGCCGTATGTCACAACTCGCTCGCCACCTCCTCCTATGGAGTCAGAAGCATCTGAGGTCGCTTCGAGCCATCTTCACTCCCGGAGCGCTGAACTGTGCATCCGACGAGCTCTCACGGCTTCAGCCCCTCCCTGGAGAATGGCGACTCCATCCCCAGTCGGTTCAGCTGATTTGGGACCAGTTCGGGGACGCGCAGATATATCTGTTTGCCTCTCACGACTCGACCCATTGCGCCCAGTTCTATTCCCTGACCGAGGGCACGCTCGGCACGGATGCTCTGGCGCACAGCTGGCCGCAGGGCCGCAAGTATGCGTTTCCCCCAGTGAGCCTTCTTGCGCACACTTTGCGCAAGGTCAGGGAGGACGAGGAGCAGGTCATTCCGGTTGCCCCTTACTGGCCCAACCGGACCTGGTTCCCCGAACTAGTACTCCTCGCGACAGCACCTCCCTGGCCGATCCCTCTGAGGAAGAACCTTCTTTCTCAGGGACGGGGCACCCTATGGCACCCTCGTCCCGATCTTTGGAACCTCCACGTGTGGCTCCTGGATGGGACGAGGCAGGTTTGAGTACCCTACCACCAGCGGTGGTGGCTACCATCACTTCCGCTAGAGCGTCGTCCACGAGACACGTCTATGCGTTGAAGTGGAACCTCTTCGTCAACTGGTGCTCTTCTCACCGAGAAGACCCCCGGAGATGCTCGATCAGTGTTTTGCTTTCCTTCCTTCAACAGGGGCTGGAGCGAAGGCTGTCTCCCTCCACCCTGAAGGTCTATGTTGCCGCCATTGCCGCACATCATGACCTCATCGAAGGTAAGTCGGTAGGGAAGCACGACCTGATCATCAGGTTCCTGAGAGGAGCGAGGAGACTAAATCCTCCTCGTCCTCCTCTCGTTCCCTCTTGGGACCTCTCAGTGGTTCTAACTGCCCTGAAGAGTGCTCCCTTTGAGCCCCTGCAATCAGTCGAGCTTAAGTTCCTGTCTATGAAGACAGCGCTCCTGGTTGCACTGGCCTCCATCAAGAGGGTTGGGGACCTGCACGCATTCTCCGTTGACGAAGCGTGCCTGGAATTTGGGCCGGCTTCCTCTCACGTGATCCTGAGACCCCGGCCTGGATATGTGCCCAAGGTTCCTACCACTCCCTTTCGGGACCAGGTGGTGAACCTGCAAGCGCTGCCCTCGGAGGAGGCAGACCCAGCCTTGGCACTGCTCTGTCCAGTACGCGCTCTCCGCGCCTATGTAGACAGAACGCAGTGTTTCAGGACCTCAGACCAGCTCTTTGTCTGTTATGGTGGGAAGCTGAAGGGAAAGGCTCTCTCCAAGCAGGTTGTCTCACTGGATAGTGGACACCATTGCTTTGGCTTACCAGCAGCAAGGTCGACCGTGCCCCCTTGGTGTGACTGCCTACTCCACCCGGAGTGTGGCGTCCTCTTGGGCTCTAGCGCATGGCGCCTCGCTAACAGACATCTGCAGAGCTGCAGGCTGGGCGACACCTAACACATTCGCCAGATTCTATAATCTCCGAGTGGAGCCTGTGTCCTCTCGTGTACTCGCTTCAACCAGCTAGTACCGGACCCGCTCAGGTGTCTTCGCTTGCTCGCCATTCCACTCCACGGACTGGATACGTGCGATACTTTCCTCAGGTGAGCTTCTCCGAAAGCCCTGAGCTCCTCCAGCACTCCTGACGTCGGCGCCAGTGTCTTTTGCCTGTGCGTCGGCTAGGTGCCTCCCGTGTGCATGGTCCCTCCTCTGAGCGACCCCCACATGTGTATTTCCACTGTAAGCCTCTCTGAGCGTGTGTCTTTCCCTTGGCAAGCCACCTTGCCACCCCTGGGGTTGAAATATTCCACCTGCGGCTGGACACCCCAGTGTTTTCCATATGCTTCCTTCGGGTCATATGTGTATTCTCTAAGTCCCCCCCCTCCGGGCTGGCATTAATTGCATACTTCCCCTAAGCTTGGGATATGCTTCCCAGTGTACCTTGGTATTCCTGTGTTATATGGAGTCCTTTGTCCAGGCTGACAGGGATCTCGATTTACGCAGGGCACTGGAAGACAGCTGAGAAGGTGGCGTGATTAGACTGGTAACCCCATTCGTCGTCATCCGACGTAACTCGGAGTGACAACGAAAGGGAACGTCTACGGTTACGTATGTAACCCTCGTTCCCTGAGTAGGGAACGGAGACGTTACGTCTGCCTGCCACTTTCCGCTGTACCGCGGGGATCGCCTGAGCTCAGTCTTGGCTCCTCAGCGAAGAAACATATCTGCTTGCTGCCGGCTTCCTCCTTTTATACCCACGAGGTGGGGCGGAGTTACGCCATGCAAATTCCGCAGACCCATGGCATTTCTTTGCCATTGGCTCGTTTTGTAATACTCGAAGTTGATAGGCTTTCTAAGCGAAACCCCATTCGTCGTCATCCGACGTAACGTCTCCGTTCCCTACTCAGGGAACGAGGGTTACATACGTAACCGTAGACGTTTCGTTGTCACGGCTACATAAACAAATTTCCGCACACAGGAAGACAGATGTTATGGTAATATTTTACATGTATTTCAATCACAAAAACGAACGTTTGCATCACGTGAAAGCATCAGGCACATTGGCTACCAACATAATAAGCGGTTTTAAATTTAAAATGTTCAATGCCATATCGCGCTGATGTGACCGAGCCCGACCCGAAGCCGAACATAATTTCTAAATATCTGTCCGAACCCGTCCCGGCCCGTCGGGTACCGACGGGTCCCGTCGGGCTTGGGTCAGGTATCCATCCTCTAGCTGTAACAACCTGAAGTCAGTTGTCGAACACAAGGGCACAGTGGTAGTAGCTCATTATTCACATTTCAGCCTAAAACCTCTGGGTACTATCCCAAAGGTATGCTACTCCATCTGTTTTATTTATGGGTAGAACATGTTGAGATTTTACATTCTCTGAAAAATCCTTGCATTTAACAAGCAAGACTTATAACTTATAACTAAGCACAGTTGAAATTTCTTTATCATATTGAATTCAGCTTTGCTACCAAGAGTGGGGTTTGAACTAGGCCATATTGAATGCTTTCTCTCATCTCTATAAGATAAAACAGCTTCCCTGCATTCATTCATTCAAGAGTTGAAATTTAATACCAGAAGTGGGATTTGAAACCACAAGGACATTTGTCCATTGGAGCTTAAGTCCAACAACTTAACCACTCAGCCATCCTGGTTGCTTTGAACCAGCTGTAGATGCCGAAATTGGTCCTTTGATATACATTCAAAATTCTCATTTCTATAATGTAAAGCAACATCCTCAGGCTAACTCTGGCTAGAATAGTTGTTACCAGGAGTTGGGTAAGAACCCATGAGGACATTTGCCCAATGGGCTTTAAGTCCAACCCCTTAACCACTCTGCCAACCTGATCACGCTTCTAAGTTAACATGTTTAGAAACCAGTTTGTTAATTACACAACCAGATAAAGCAAAAATACTAAAGTCCATTTAAAATTCATAATGCTCTATCAGGAGTGGGGCTTGAACCCACAAGATCGTTTGTATATTGACTCTTAAGTCCAATACCTTCACCACTCAGCCATCCTGGTTATTTTTATCAGGTTGTAGTAATAGAAATTGCACCACTAATACAGTATGCTTTCTCTCATCTCTATAAGATAAAATAGCTTTCCTGCATTAATTAATTGAAGAGTGGACATTTATTACAAGGAGTGGGGCTTGAACCCACAAGGACATTTGTCCATTGGATCTTTAGTCAAACTCCTTACCCACTCGGCTATCATGGTTAATTTCAGCTGTTTGGAAAGGCACTAAAGGAGCTGGACGTGCCACAATCTGTGTGCCATCAAATTATTGGCTCAGTCCTGGTGTTCTCCCACATGCAAAAAAGTGAAGATATGCTCTACATCACTGTCAGCCAATGAAGAGATGAGTCCCTCACTGCCTCTTTCTCGCCCCCTTCCCCCTCTTTCTTTAGTCACGCTGCTCTTGCTCATGGGATTAGCAAAGCCCAATTAGCTGTTTTTTTCTTTTTGACGGTATAAGGTAGTAACCACTCACTAGACTATGTCAGTTGCAAACTAGCTAAGAAGAATAAAATTACAAGCTCAATTAAGGGCAGATCAACAGGCACTTAAATGTGAATCTTTATTATCATTATTTATTTTATAAAATAGCAACATCTGTTTTGCTCCCCCAGGGATTTTACAGTTTTCTAAAACCCTAAAGGAATGTTTATCCCTTCAGCCAATTGTTCATTTCAGCTCATGAATGATCAACCATTACATTCTTCAGATTACTTTCCCTCACAGAATAACTAATACTTATGCTCCATATTTCATTCTCTTTTGCTCTTTATTTCGGTTCTGTTTCTGATCATCTTCTCTCTTTCTCAACTTCTGCTCATGATGCCACGTTCATAAACATCCTGACTTTTTTTTCCAGTTTAGCTCAGTTGGGGTGGTTATATAACTCAGGGGTGGAAATAGTACTGAAAAAATATACTCAAGGAAAAGTACCATTACTTTTACCAATTTCCAGAAACATGTAGTGTAAGTAAAGTAAAAATTGGGTCTCAAAAAAACGACTTGAGTAAGAGTAAAAGAGTAGCTTATTTAAAAGTACTCGTGAGTAGTGAGTACTGAACTGCGGATTCTATTCCCTTATAAGAAACACTGTACACTGCAATTTAAAAATGTAGAAAACAGTGTACATACTGTAATTCACATTGTCTTTTGTTGTTTGTCAGAAAGAATGAAGAATATCTATCATGAATCAGTTTTAATTTTGACACGAAAAGACGATTACAGAGAAGAAAAGATGGAAAAGGTTATTTTCAGTACATTCATCGCCACATAAATAGATTTAAAATCATTTGTAAGGTCTTAATAACCACTAGGCAAGCTATTGTTGCACATAAAATATAAATATTTAGAACAGTGCAAAGACTTCAAAAACCTTTATAAACTCGCATGAGAGTTTGCCATCACACACCAGATATGGGCTCAAACGAGAGAGCGATTAAAAAGAGCCAATTTCTCTGCCAGTTTTAGTTTTTTGTGATGAAGAAATGAATGAGAATTCCTTGCATTATGAATATGAACGTGGCACTTACAGTAGTTATTAACATTGTATCCAATATCTACAAACTCGCACCAAATTTCAGGCCCTGTGGATAGGCTAGCCTATATAAAGATCATTTAGTAAAGGCACCCACTCACTACAAGATAATCGGCCCAATTTTGGGCAAAGTCCAGATTATCTTGATGGTTCTACAGATTATTTTATCAGATTTTCCTGTGGTGTGACGTGAATAAAGGGTGATTGAATCTGCTTGAAAGAACATCAAGGCTGCACCGATCTCAAATCATAAATATATCCAACATGTTGAATATTTACGATCAGAAATCCTGATGTGTGGGGTGTTTCTTTCCTTGTGGATTGTCACGTGGAACGAAATGATATCCTATCAGAAAGCGAGCAGGGGCAGATGAAAGCATAACACAACTTCATCCAAAACGTTTTCTTTTTTCCCTTCAAATTTTCTGTAAAAAACAGTCCAAACAACACCATATTATCGCCATTTCTTCTTGCCTGTCGTCCGCCATGTTTGTTTACTCTAAAGTCACGTTTCACGGTGAGATATTTCCTGTGTTCACTATCAGGACTCTGGTTATTTGTGAATGGATAAAAAATTTAATTAAAACAAGCAATGAGCACAAACAGAGGAAAAATAGTAGAGTAAAAGTATAGATCCATCACTTAAAATGTACTCAAAAGTAAAAGTACACCATTTTTAAACTACTTAAAAAGTACAATTTCTGATAAAAACTACTTGATTACCCTACAGTAACATGAATATTTGTAATTCATTAATTCACACCCCTGTAATCCCATCCCAAGCCTTTATGACAACAACAACTGAATTCCCTAAACCCAACACTATTACAAAATATTAGAATGAACTTGGTGCTTTTTAAAAGGATAGTTAACCCAAAAATGTTGTTCCTAACCTGTGTGACCTTTTTTTCTTCCATGGAATATGATGATACTTCTTACTGTGCTTTTTTGTGATTTTGGAGATTGACAGCCCTGGTTATTCCCCTTTTGCTTTCATTATGTGAAAAAAAATTTTTTACAGTAAAAAGAAATACCTCTTTTTGTGTTCTGTGGAGGAAAATATGTCATATGGGTTTGGAACAACTTTTTTGGGGTGAACAATTTCTTTAATTATTTCTGTAATTTAATTGAGGCAAATTGTCAAGTTAAGCATGAATTAAACCTGTAAATGCATTTGGGTTGAAAAGACTTTGCGGATGTGCTCCATTACGCCTCATAGACCATCTTCTCGGCACAACCTAACCTAACCACCCACCGTATCATTCAAATGTCTCACGTTTTGAGTAGATGTGTTTCTTGACAACTTAGATGTCATTTATCATCATCGTTTGTCTGCCAGGATGAAAAGTCTCATTTCATTGCTGTCACCCCTTTGTCCTGACCAGAACAACTCGAGCGTGTTGAAGATGGCATGAACCATATCAACAAAGACATGATGGAAGCTGAGAAAAGTTTAAAAGATGTAGGCAAATGCTGTGGACTTGTATGTCCCTGCGACAAGTAGGTACTGGTGAAGCGTCCAAGGCTTTCACCTGTCTGCTGCTGTCTGACTGTCTCTTGTCACTGTGAATGTTTAAGCCTCTCTCTTTCTTTTTGTCCCTCTTTTCCTCCTTGCCTTTCCTTTCTCTTTCTCTCCTTGTTCCTTTTTTCGCACTCTTTAATTCTTTTTGGGGGCATAAATGACTAATGTATAAATCAGAACAACTGGAGCGCATCGAAGAGGGAATGGATCAGATCAATAAGGACATGAAAGAAGCAGAAAAGAATTTGACGGATCTAGGAAATCTCTGTGGTCTGTGTCCGTGTCCATGTAACAAGTAGGTGGTTCCTGTCGCCTGCCTGCCTGCTTGCCTGCCTGAACCCGGCAAATAGGAAATAAAAGCACGTGGCCAGTTTGCACGCTCGCTCTTGCTCTCTCCGTAGCTGCGACTTTCCCCCCACTGCGCTCTTCCTGGACTACTTCTCTGTGCATGGGGATGGTGGTAGAGCTAAGTCCATCTGCGGCGCCACTGGTTAACCCATAGATGTAGCTGTAGGCCCTGCTCTCTGCCGGCTGATTGCGCAAATATGCTGGTTTCTATGCTTCACTGATCCGTTGGTCAAGGACTGTTGTATTTAAATGTTAAGTGCCTGCTTAATATGCATGTGCTACTTTCTGAAATGCAAGCATTACACACTCCTTGAATGAACTTTGTGGACCGCAGATTAGAAATTCACGCTTTATTTACTCAAGGCTGGCAGAGCTGGCTTCTTTTCGGTTTTCTCTAAAAGGCAAAGCATGTCACTGCATGTTGGTAAAATGGTGGAAAATGTTATCTTGGCAATACAAATAGCCAATGTAATTGATTATAGTACAGCTGATTTCTAATTATGTGCAATTCGTACCTTATTAAAGGTGCACTTTAAGTCATTTTTTCTATTATTTAAAACAGTTAGTTCTGTTCCCCATTGGTTTAGCGGCATTCCAACATGCTCATAAACAGTCCATCAGCACTGGGACTTTTCATTGTTTTTTATCACTAATGTTTGTTGTGTCAGTCTGGATTTTTCAGTGACTCCTTCTGAAGGTTTCTGACAAGTGACTGTCTTCATTTATTCCCTGATTGTTCAAAAACACTGATTTATTTATGAACAAAACAAGTGAATATTTATGAGTGAGTCGCTGAATCATTTACTGAACCGATTTGTGAGAGTCTTTGAATCATTTTTGCAACCGATTCGTTCCAACACACTGATGCATTCAGGAACAAAACAATTGAATGTCTTTGAGTGAGTCACTGAAACATTTGCTGAAGCAATTTGTGAAAGTCATCAAATCATTTTTCCAACTGATCTGCATAAAAACGGTGATTGATCCAGGAACTAAAAAAAGTGACTGTCTTTATGAGAGAGCCAAATCATTGATTAAATCGATCCATTCAAAAATACTGATTTATTCAGGAAAGAAACATGTCACTGTCATTATCAGAGAGCCATTGCTGACATTCGAAACAACAGTGTGATATTGCCTAATTTTACAGCGTCAAACATGGTTCAACCAATCAGAATTTAGAGTAGAAAAAAGTCCTTGTTTTGAAATGCCATATGCCAAGTTTATTTAAACAAATTATTAGATATTAACACTCTTATACATTTTATAGGGAGATCAATCAGTTAGGTTATTCATAATGTTTTAAGGGAATTGGCCGTCACTGTTTTAACAGTTTTTCTTTTGCTTATTACAGATATTCGGATTGATGGATATTACTTGAGAGATGTGAATAGTTGAATTCTTTACTGGGAATTTGGTAATTAAAGTCGGGTGGAAAAAAATGACTTATAGTGCACTTTTAAACCATGTGAATGCACAGCACATTCAGTCAGGTTTTCAGTAATATCCAAGTTGGCACACACATTGGTTCTCATTATTCTGTGTTTAATGAGATGCAAATATTATGTTAATGATATTCTGTGTGACCAACTCTTGCATAATGGTGCAGGCACTGCATAAATACTCATGTGAGCAACTGTCACTGGCTGAAAAGCTTTGAACGGTCATCAGTGTCAATGCAGGCCATCGCCAAACGCAAGTTGTTTGATGAAGTATTTATGAATGTTATTTGTTATTCCTTTTATGTATTTGGGGTTGACATACTCAAATTGTAACCAAACAGAACATTAAATGTATTTTATTTTCTACTTTTAAAGTCAACATGAAAGGGAATTCACATTTTTACTTATGTGATTCAAAGTTTGTGTATTGAACATTCAATGGGAAAAATGTTGGGCTGGTGCTTGATTACTATACATGGGGAATTGATTGGATTGAGAAAAGTGGTCTTTATATGACAGGTAGTTTAATGAGAGGTCGCCGAAAAGAACAGTCATTTCAAGGTTTATGCAAGTCATTACTTTTTGATGAAAGATAAAGAAACACCTGGAATAATGAATCATGCACAGTTGGACCAGAACATGTATTAAGAAAGTAAACAAGGTCCATTTTGATTTCATGTTGACTTTAAAGTATGAGCAGATGAATGTAAAGAAGATTTTGGCTTACCTCAGAACTTTTACTTGTGTTTCTTTTTAAAGACACGCACCTGTGTCTGTGTCAGTAAGGATTAAGGTCATGGTTGAGTCTGACTGCCTCTGGTCAGAGCATTTCATGTCAGCTCCTGTAATCACAATGGCAGTGGCATAAGGCAATGCATACCATAAAATCTCCATAAACAGCCCTATCTTACATAAAAGGTTGAAATAAAAGGTAACAGCTTATAGGAAATCACCTGCATTGCTTAGAGAGTTGCTGCTTAAGCTTTGTTCAGACAGACAGAAAATATTCAGATTGTAAAAAATAATAATGGTTAAATCTATATTGCAGGTGAAATCAAGTTTCTACAAACTTGACTCAAATTACACTCATATATTGTATGAAATCCGATTTAATTCATACAAACGGCCCGACGAAGGGTGGACCCATCAATAATAATAAAACATGTTTTAGCAACATCTCTTAGTAGTTGTGGAAGAAATTCTCATGTGACACTTAAAGGGATAGTTCACAAATATCAGTGACAGTATAGTATTTATAGTAATTTTTTATATTGTTTGTTACATTTTATTTTAAGTTTCAGTCATTTTGTTGTGCTTTTGTCATTTTATCAGTTTTTTTCAGTATTTCAATTTATTTTTATTTCAGTTCTAGTTTTAGTAATTTTAGTACCATTAATTACATGGACAAAAAACACAGAGGCTCATTTCAAAGTATTTTTTGTGGATTCCACAGAAGAAAGAAAGTCTGTAAAGTCACACAGATCTTTAATGACAGGGGGATGACTAAATGGTGACAATTTTCATTTTTGGTTGAACTGTCCCTTTAAGCTATATACTGGATATCGACTGTCTGAAAAAGCAGATCCGATTTCATCACTTGATAAAGACTTTATTTAAAAATTGTGATGCAGTGTGAACAAAGCCTTAGACCTTTACTGTATGCATACTGTTACTAAACAAAGCCTAATTCCCCTTCCCTGCCTGAATGCATGTTACTTGTTATTATATAAGCTTTTCTATTGGTCTATTGATTTAACTTCAGATCTAACAAACTGTATCTAAATGTTGAATGAATGCACATTATACGTTTGGAATAGGTCTATTCTGTACCCTCACTGAGAACATGTTACTTCTGAATGCTTCTCTTTGTCTCTTCACCTTGATAATTGTTGTGAACCTCCTCCAATTAACTTGTCACATCTCCATCAGTGTCTGTGTAATTATCTGCCATACCCCACTGTACGTGACGTGTGTACGTTAGTTCAAGGAAAGCGATACGCTAGTGTGTACTTCATTTATTCATGAAATCCCATAACATGCAGATAATCCTGACCACCATTTCCTGTTTTAAGTGTTATATGTATATATATCTGCGTGTAGTTCCTCTCAGTGCATGTCTAGTTCTTTAGAGTTGCTTCACACTATCCTGCTTCTCACCCTCTCTCTCACTTCCTGTGGTTGTTCAGACTGAAAGGCGGTGGCCAGTCCTGGGGTAATAACCAGGATGGGGTGGTGTCCAGCCAGCCAGCCCGTGTGGTCGATGAGCGTGAGCAGATGGCCATCAGCGGAGGATTCATCCGCAGGTCAGTTACCTCGAAGAAAATTACTGCAAATATATACAGTATAGGTCAATGGACCTCGGTTATGACTTATATTTTAACAAATTATATCATTTGTCACTAGCCGTTCATGTACCTTAAGCAGTAGAGCAATGTCATGGGTTCGATTCCTAGGGAATGCGTAAACTATATATATATATACGTGTGTGTGTGTGTATTGTTGATATATTATATATATATATATATATATATATATATATATATATATTACTGAAGATTTTCAGTACTATAATGCATAATAATTATAACAACAATAATGATAAATTATATCATTAATACGTAATAAATTGGGTGATATTTTCACTTTTTTTGTATTGTGACCTTATTTTCATGACAATTAGCCGAAACTACAATAATAATGACGATGATGTTGATATCTTTTTCACATTAATGTCATGTGAAAAAATTATCATTTATTATTTAATTTAAAAATAAAAATAAGTAATATTTAAATATCTTAAATTTGTGCTGATTTATTAAAAAAAATCACTGTATTATAGTAATATGATGTAGTATCTAAAGTGCAGTATAAGTGCAATACTGGTGAATACAATGAAAAAATAAAACTGGAGAGTTTTTTGAGAGGATGAAAGCAGGAGGAGAGTGCTGAAATAAAAAAAAAATGAACTGTACTATAAAGTCTCGGAATTTACTATTGCTATTTGTCACTATGGTTACAGGCATCAACCACCAATCAGAGAAGGGGACTGACTTAGACAGACAACTGTTCTTTCAGACTTTTTTTGATCATTAGCTCCTGTCTGGTGTGTGGACAAAACCATTTGAGAGACATGTTAGTAAATAAGGCTGTCAGTCCCAAAAGCTGACTGTGTGAGTGTAGCCTAATTTTATTGTTGTTGTTTTCATCTCTCTGGTGTATCAGCAGTGCGTGCAGCACACTTCAGTTGTCAGTGAGTCACAAGCATCTCTATAATTGTCTGTTGAAGACGGATGTCCGCTTTGTGCCAGACTGTAGCTTCAGGCACATCAGGGATGCTCATGAAACCACTGAGCTGTTGTTGGTCCGCTGTCTCGAAATATCCCATGTCAGTCCGCAAACAAAATGGGATGTTCAGTTAGAATCCATATACATCTTAATGGTTTTAGTCAGTTGTTCTAGTCAACAGAATCTAGTGTAGTGCAGACAGAATCCATAATGTATGTGTTTAACGTCCTTTTTCTGTCCTGTGCATCATCAGACAGAATAAGATCAACATGAATTCAAAATTGACAATATTAACTTATATAATACCATTAGTGCATGCTGTTTCACAGGGGGATTTTTTTTTTTAAATCTTTCATCAGAAAAAAAAAACTAAATGTTTTCCAGTCTAAATATGACGGAAAATGGGTTGTGAATGGATTTCCCTGGTGACCTTAATGTGGAAATCATCCTGAGGATATTTTGCCCATCCCAATCAGTGCTCTCAATAAACCCAGACTGTTTTTTGTGTATCTTAAGGGTAACAAATGATGCACGTGAGAATGAAATGGACGAGAATTTGGAACAGGTGGGAGGTATCATCGGTAACCTACGCCACATGGCTCTCGACATGGGCAACGAGATCGACACCCAGAACCGTCAAATCGACAGGATTATGGACCAGGTAAGATGACATGGCATTTCAATATCAGATAAATTATAACTTTTTGAGAGCCTCAATTCTGACTGCAAACTCTCTCATGAGATAAAACCTTCTAATAATAGCAAAAGATGCTTGTTGGTGCTTGTAAAGTCACATCACACTGTAAAAATAACTTTTGAGATGAATGCGTGCTAAGAGTTGTACATTAAATGGGTAATGAACTGCATTTTTTAAATATTTTATAATGTTTCCTGAGGTGCACTGACTTTTGCCCTCTGATTTGAGCGCTCTGTCTGCTGTGAAACTTCAGTGTAAAGGCCCACTGCCGTGATTGGCAAACATATTTGGATATGAAATAAGTATTACATGTGGAACTCTTTCTAAATCTTTTACCACTTTTTTACTATTACAGCTGTCGAGAATAAAAGTGTTGATTATAGCATCACTCCCATCACATTAAAGGTTGCGGCGATGAGCATTGTAGCCGATGACAGACATGACTGTTGAGTGCTTGAATGCAGTGATCTTGTCATTGCAACTTGATTTCTGCCCTTTCACGAATGCTTTCGTTATGACTAACAATTCAAACACGATGTAAATAAGAGATTCATGGTGCAGTTTAGACAGCATCATTGATTATAATTGGGAGGTTTCGCGAGTTTTGGTCACGCTGTGTGATTGACAGCTCCAGCGATTATAAAGGGTTATTTGATCGCGTAGGCCTATATATAATTGGTAACACTTTACAATAAGGTTTATTACTTAACATTAGTTAATGGGTAACACTTTATAATAACTGCACGCTATTAATCATCAGTTAAGCATTAGTAAACAGTTAATTCATTTATAAAGCATTAATAGACATTAATAAGCAATTTATTACAGCTATAAATGCTTTATTCTTGATTTATTCTTTAAGCATATCTATAATGTGTTTAATAATTGTATTTTCATACTTTATTAATGATCAATTTATCATTTCTAAATAAAGTATTGCATTATTTACAAACCAGTTATTCAGGAGTTGTCAGTGGTTCATAAGATCACTTGGAAAGTGTAAGTAAATGATTAATTAACTATTTAAATGTAATATTCATACTAAATCATATTATTCAGACATATAGTAATAGCTACTTAGTGTGTTAATAAATGCTTTACTAACATGTATTTCTAATTCATGATTAATTCATGTAGTTATAAAGCATTTAGTAGTGGTCAGTTAACTATTTCTGTGAGCTCATCTAAATTGAGGACTAGTTATGCCTTGTAAAGCATTTACAAAGGAGATTTAAAGGCTCAGTTATCTTCTAAACAGAAAAAATAAGCAAACACAACACAGTGATACAGAAAATATACATATTTAAGATGTATGAATGTAAATTTAAATAGTCTTTCTAGGTGATCTTATGAACCACTGACAACTCCTAAATAAATGGTTTGTAAATAATACAATACTTCATTTAGAAATTATAAATTGATCATAAATAAAGTATGAAAACACAATTATTAAACACATCATAGATATGCTTGTAAATCAAGAATAAAGCATTTATAGCTGTATTTATAAACTGCTTATTAATGTCTATTAATGCTTTATAATGATGAATGAACTGTTTACTAATGCTTAGCTAATGATTAATAGCGTGCAGTTATTATAAAGCGAGTGTTACCAAATATGGCTGTTCATTGTTTGTTCATGTTATTTTATTAATGTATTAGTAAATGTTGAACTTAATAGTAACTAAGATTAATAAATGCTGAAGAAGTATTGTTCATTCTTAGTTCATATTACCTAAGTTAGTAAACTAATGTTAACTAATGAACCTTATTGTAAAGTTTTATAAGTTATTCACAATTTAAATAACAGATTATGTCCATGCTACTATTGTAACGATGCATGCAGGAAAGCTGATGACAGAAGACTCAGGGTTCTCACAAAATACTAAGAAATTTAATACTTATTTCAAAATCAAGAAAACAGGCAGTGCAAACACATTTAAACATAACAGACACTGGACAAAGAGTGAAGGCAAGGGTGAGGCTTAAATAACGAACTGAAACGAGCTAATAAATGACACACAGCTGAAACCAATGAACTAATAATGACAGTAACCATGGAACCTGAACAAAGGCGGGAAATTGAACAAAGGCGGGAAACGGAAAAAACAAAGGCGGTAAACTGAACAAAGGAACAGGTGAAATTCATACATGAACAAAACAGGGAAACAGATCAAAAACAAACATAACCCTAACAACTATGAGAATAAAGGGGTTGATCGTTTAGTCACTGGTTTGATTTACTGACACGTAGACAAAGAACATCTGACAGTACATGAATCATTACATATCAGAAATTACTGAACACTGGACGTTTTGAGTTCTGAAACATACAGGATTTTTATAATACAATAACCTCTGATATGTCAAAAGATCAAAGAAAATTGCATTTCTCAATTCATGGCCCCTTTAATGAATTCTGGATCATAAATGTTTTAATAAATCATAAATCTTTATAATCATCGCTATTTATTTGAACCACCTAGAACAGTGGTTCTCAATCAGGAGGCCTCAAACAAACTTCCAAGGAGGCTGCAGGATCACTTAAAATAATTTATTACATACATAATTATTAATAAATCATTTAAATATATTTTCACAAATATAATGATTATTAATAATATATTAAATTAATCTAACTTAATTCAAATACTAAAAAAACAAACTCAATATTATTTTTCTTCTCAATAACTATTGTTTTATTAAAGTTTTTTTAAACTTCTGGAATCACAAAATGAATCGTGGTTAATTAATTTAATATATCCACTCTCCCAGTTTATTTTTGAAAACAAGCAGCTTTGTCATAATTACAACGTAAATACTGAAGAAAATACCTACTGTATCTGTAAACTATCTTCCATGCTGATTCCAATAACTAATAAAATGTTTAAAAGAAAGTCAGGATTCTTTTTTTCTTCTCGAAAATGATTGTTAATATATTAAATTAATCGAATTTAATTAAAATGCTAAAAAAAAGAAAGAAAAAGAAAGAAAAAATATTATTTTATTTTTCCCCCTCAATAACTATTTTATTCAAGAACAGTTCTTGAAACCCTCTGGAATCACAAAATGAATCATGGTTAATTAAATTAATATGTCAACTCCCAGTTTCTGTTTGAAAACAAACATGAGGAAATACCTACTGTATTATTTCTGTCTTCCAGGCTGATTCCAACAAAACCAGGATTGATGAAGCAAACCAGCGTGCCACAAAGATGTTGGGAAGTGGCTAAATCCATACAAGAAGTGCTTTGTCTCATTTCCCCCCTCCCCACTGTACCTGCAACAGTGCACATGTGCTTTTACCATGGTATTCACCTGACCGGTTTGCACATATGCACTTATCACCCCCTCAATGCTCTGTCTAGAAAGTGTCGTTGCGTGTCTGTCTCAAATGATAGTCTAGTAAATGGTCACATTTACTCTGTATCTTTCTCTCCAAAGGTTAAATGTACATAGTGCATATTTGATGGCTAGAGCTCACATGTGAAGTTTCTTCTACATTTTTTTGTGTTGGTTTCTTTATGTGTTTTTTTTTAAAGTGTATATTTATTAAAGATATATGCACACATGTTTTGGATAAAATTTCTTAAAAGTTTTCAGTCATCTGTGTCCATGCTCTGTATTTTACTCTATATAAGCCATGCTTCATATTTAGATGTAGCGAGACAGGAGACGAATTAGACTGTGAGGTGCAGGAGATCACATGACTGATTTCTTATCTTAGCCTGCTATTTTGTAATCGCCTTTAGACAGTGTCCAGTAACGATTTTTCCAACTAAAGTGGTCATATATGTATTCACCGTGTCATTTTCACTTGTTATTACCCAAGTCGTTCCCGATGTGTAGACATTACTGTACAGCATGGGCATGGACAGTACATGCATTCGGTTTGAAGTATCACAGTTCTGCATCATCACAATAGTGCCACACTTTTCATTTCTGTACATCTGCATACATGTGTCAGTTGTTGTAAAATAAGTATAAGAAATGCCAATAAAAAATAAACAAACCTAAATCTATTGTTTGCTTGATCTGATTTAATATCTTTCCAACACAAGCGGAGCAGAGACAATAGCGAGCGTTTGGACACAAGAGAGTGTCTGTACGCTGTAATAACCAAGATCCTCTTTGAACCAGAGACTTTACATGGATTATGCCTGGCAACGTCACTAAGTACATCCAAATGCTGAAATACACAAGTACACACACACTGGTTTCAACACACACAACATGGATAAATGCAAGCATGTGTAAACTAGGTGTTAAGGGATGGCTCTCCAATCGTGGTTATTCAGCTGCCAGTAATGTATACTGTAAAATCATTAACTCGCTGGAAACAATTAAGATTATACAAAACGAACAGATCATATAGATAATGCATCATGATGCAGTAAATAGAGTTTAATATCTTGAATGAAATATTAAACTCATAATTAAAAAAAACTGAAATAATTTTCTGTAAAAAATATTTATTTTATAACAAATAAAAAATCTTATTAAAGCCAAAATGATATTTATCATCCCATTCATTGACGACTATATAAACATTCACAGCGCTATATTCTAGATTCTGAGGATTCTAGAATTTCGGTCAAATACATGCTATTCTTGCTGTGTATAAAACACTATGCTTCAAATAATTGTTCATATATGTACAGATGCACTACTTTAACGACAAGACAATGTAGCAGTTGTGGAAAAAAACTGATAAGGAATACCAGTCACAGCAGCAATCGTTATGACACGTCCAACTCTGGAATTTGGGTATCAAACTAGGTAATTTATTTATAATAATTCTTGAAGGCAGCATTAGATGTGATGAATTCTGATATTAGCATCAGGATTATGTGTTGTTCGTTGTATTTTCGTTTGGTTCTTTTCTGTTTCTGTTTCCTTGCCATGTGTATCCTGACCTAGTTTCCCTGTGTTTGCCTGTTAATCTAATCAAGTTCATCACTTAAGTTGATCATTGCATTTCCTAGTTTACCTCTCTGCATTTAAGTCCTGAGTTCCCCTTGTTTATTTGTCTGTTCTACGTTGTGTATACTGGTTGTTTTGATCCTTAGTGTTTTTAGTGCTGTTAAATTAATACTATATACTGCTGCAAAAATATCCTTATTTTTCCTTTGTAGCAACCAAAGTATGACAAAAGAACGGACATTTGAAAATGAATACAGCAGCAATTACTATAGCCCTAGTGGGAGGTTTTCAGAGCCCAAAGGGGGCTGTTATTTTTTATTTTCAAGACGGCAAAGATCAAAGGGTTGTTCCATAAACCAAGATTAGAGTATAAGCCAGGCTTATTTCGGTTAGTCAGGCTTATTTTTGGTAGATTCGGTTTCATAAATCAAACTTAAAAAAGTTCAAACTTAGTTACCCCGGCAACATGCTGGCAAATTAACCTGGTCCGGGGCAGGCTAACTGTAAGGCTAAGTCTGAGTTCAGGCTTAACGAGCATACCATTTATAATCACCTGCTGGTATTTCGATGTAATTTTATTTTACTTAACCACTATTAATAAATTTAAAAAATTAAATAAATAAATAAAGACGGAAATGTACTTTACTAATAAATGTAAGAAATTATAAGGTATAAATACACTAAGAAATGTTCAAAACTTGTGTGTTTAATTGGTGAGTTTGGTTAATGAGTTTGGTAATTAATTAATTAAAAGTATATAAATAGGGAGCTGAACTCGTTTCCAAACTTAACCATGGCGTGTCCTTTCATAGATGAGGTGGTGGATGAGGGGGCTATAGTCTTGCGGAGGGCATTTCAAAGAGAGAGACCTTTCAGAGACAGGTCAGACCCATTGGCTTTTAATGACAGCTACCTGTATGAGCGATATGGGTTCTCAAGAGATGGGATTGCATATATTTGTAGATTACTAAGCCCATACATTGCAAATAATACACGCCGCAACAGAGCGCTCACAGTCCCACAGACTGTGCATTGCGTTTCGCTTTTTTGCCAGTGGAACATTTTTGTACACAGTTGGAGATGCAGAGAATATCAGCAAAGCATCAGTTTGCCGCTCTGTACTAACTGTGTACCTTTCTTTAAAAAGACTACTCAATGTGTTCATCACATTCCCTGGCAACAAAGCTATTCGTACCATTAAACATGCCTTTCATGGAATAGCTATGAAGTTCAAATATCTATAAAACATGGAAATATTTCTTGACTGTTGATTTTACATGGGACATATTTAAAACAAACAAATTTTCCTAGGTTTCCCAAATGTTATCGGTGCATTGGACTGCACCCGTGTGCGTATTAAGTGTCCGTCTGGTCCACATGAAGCGGACTTTGTGAATAGGAAATCAGTACACAGCATTAATGTACAGGTATGATCCCACTGAGTTGATATTGAAGGCTATGCTCTAGCACTGAGTGTTCTGTACTAAGCTGAGCACCAGTGTTTAGTTCATTGCAATTAAAATGTAGTGACCTACAGGTTTAATTTATTTTAGATGATGAGTGATGCAGATTGCATCATCACAAATGTAGAGGCCAAATGGCCATGCTCTGTGCATGACTGCAGAATCTTTGGAGCCTCATCTCTCTACCAGCAACTAGCAAGAGGTATGCTAGTAATCACTTAATCGCAAAAAGTCCTAAAAAAAAAGAAGAAAAAAAAACTACATTATATATCTATATATATTCATTCATTCTGTCTATGCAGGAGAATTCTCAGGAGTTTTGCTGGGAGACAAGGGATACCCATGCCTGCCTTACCTCTTGACTCCCTATCAGGAGCCCCAGACAGAGGCACAGCACCGCTACAACATTGCCCATGCACGCACAAGAGGTCGTATTGAGATGGCATTTGGGCTGATAAAGTCAAGGTTTCAGTGCCTGAAGCACCTCAGAGGGACTCCACCTAGGGCGTGTGACATTGTAGTTGCTTGTGTAGTGCTCCATAACATTGCTTGTCTGAGGAGAGAGAGGCAACCAATGATGGTTCAAGAGGAAGACTGGGGCAATGAAGCAGTATTGGAAGAAAACGATACAGGCAGACTTATATGAGACACATATGCTAATAATTATTTTGCTTAATATGGTCTAAACCATGTGTAGCCTTTAAAATTTTCCACTGGCCCCTCAACTTTCTCCTTAGTTGAACAAACACACAGAAGTCAAAGTATTTAATGTAATTTGTCTTTATTCAGAGTGAATCTGCCTGTTAGGGGTGAAAACACACAAATAAATGTTGTGGGAAGTGATCAAAAAGGTAATTTTTTTTTTTAAATGGTAGTTCTACTTGCATTTTTCTGTAGCTGTTGAATTTCCAGCTCCAACTTCCTCATCTTCAGTTTTTTATACTGGATGTCGATATCAATCGCTTCCATTTGTATAAGGACGTAGCGTTTATACACTCCTTTTATGTTTTCTGGGTTCTGTAGCAACATAGATTTAAGTTATTTCATTGAATACTCTTGTCACATTGTTTTCATTTCTTAATACTCACTTTGTCACATGTGGTCCCAGACTGAGAGGGCTCTAGAACAGTGTCAGCATCCTGAAATCAGATTATGATCATTCTATCACATATAGAATCCTCAATCCATTTGAGGTCAAATGAGGCCACCACCTGGTTTGTAATCAATCATCTAATTCACCCCCTTGCACAAAAGCATTCACCACAAACAACATTGTCCGGTCTTCGACTAGGACTACCCCAACGCTTATGCGCGATTTATCTGTGGATATACCTCCGTGTCTACCTTTTATCTTCCACTCCTGCGATCTCCATCTCCTGCATGGCTCCGTTATCCTATGGCTCCTCCTGTATACATCTTTAAGACCAGAGAACAATATTATCCTTACATTTATCAGCAATTATAGGTGTGTGTGGTGCAACTCATCCGTTTCTCATCACTCTGGTTGTTGTTTTATGATCATCTGCATATCAATCTCACTGCATCTGTTTAAATAAACTGCCTTCTATTGAGTTACTGTTTCCACTGAGTCTGTGTTTTCCTGACACATAATCCTGTTTTTTTCTGTTTCTCTTTGTTATGGAGAAGGAAACACAATGCTGTTATCATCAGATGGAGAAAATGTCCTCTGCTGTCCAAGCTGAAAGGGATGTTCTCAACCGTAGCCTGACTTTCATATGGCACACTTATCATACAACTTAAAAAGCAAAACACACATGAAAGCCAAGACTGCAATGTCTCTCTGCTCTTATCAGAGCCGTGCT
This sequence comes from Siphateles boraxobius, assembly GCF_051911475.1. Classification (NCBI taxonomy): domain Eukaryota; kingdom Metazoa; phylum Chordata; class Actinopteri; order Cypriniformes; family Leuciscidae; genus Siphateles; species Siphateles boraxobius. The sequence continues at coordinate 19,877,984 of NW_027508833.1, read as the reverse complement.
TCTCTACCACTCTACATTCTCTTGATGATTTTCTTCTGCCAAACCACATTTGTGGAAATGCATTTGCCAGATATGCATCAGTGACTTCTAGATGTACACTGATACAGTATTTTACACTGCCAATGAAGAAAATGGTCTCTAGGATGCTGACATCAGACCATAAAATGATTTCATGCAAGTACAATAATCAAGTGGTTCAGGTTTCATTTCTGGAGACTGATTGGACACAATAAATAAGAGCCGGTGAAATCCTTCGCAAAGCGCAGCTTCCGTTCCTGTTGCCTATTGAAAACATTTGTTTTTTTTAAATAGCCACATCACAGCCACTGTGCAAAAACATCTTATTCTTAAAGGGGTGGTTTACTACTTTTTTTCTTTGCATGATTGTGTTTATGGGGTGCAATATAACATGTCTAAGTGTGTTTTTTTTTAAAAAAGCCTTATTTTTCAGAAATTTCACCTTTATTGTAAGCCGCTTTCTCCTCTGTCATTTGAACGACCGGTTGACTTCCTGATTCTATGAAACCACTCCCTCAGAAACAGACAATGGGCTCAGATTGGTTAGTTGGGCCAGTGTGTTGTAATTGGCTAAACTGCGTAGTGCACGTAGTCCGGAAACTTCACGCCCATTACCTTTACAGGCGAAAGCTGCATGTGCTCCGGTCAAATGTACATAGTGTCAATAGCCTGCTGCCGTATCAGTTTGAGCCAGAATCAGACCCAGAAAGCGGCAATGAAGAGAGTCAAGCAGAACCTCCCCACGGCTCTTACAAAACGTTTCTGAATGGTACATTTTATTATTATTATTATTATTATTCTATTATATTCTGTATTATTATATAAGAATTTCGATACGCTGTTACTTGAAAATGCTACTGCTGCTTATAGCTTTTAAGATGTGGTTTTCTCCTGATTAAACATTTAATATAACTGAATAAATGACAGAGTAATACCGTTTTTTAAAGTTATTGTTTTATCGATATAATGAACAACCGTTTATCTATTCACAAAACTTAGTTTACTCAGTGTATCGTTTTCTTTAGGTGTACACGTTTGTCTTACATACACAAAATAGCATCGAACTAACTGGCTACTATAAACAAACAGCATTGGCATTGGTTTACGTTCTTGATCAAATCGAAAAATTACGTCATAAAGTATACATGGAAAATACATTTACAAAATTAGTACACAATTACAAATTCAGGTCCAAAATGTTTGTACGCGTTTGTCATAGACACACGAAATAGCATAACTAAGTGGCTACTAAAGCCAGCGCTGGCATTTGTTTACGTCCTTGATAAAACTAAAACATTCCGTCTGAAATTATACATGCAAATACATTACTTACAGGTTGTGGCCCAGCAACTGCTGCCTCTGGTTTTAAAGTTGGAACTGCTTCATGTTTTAGTAACAGTTTGTTGTTGAACCGACATTGAATTCGTGGAGATTCCGGAAGCTGACTTCCGTAAAATGCGCAGCACAGAGAGCTAAATTACGATTGTAATTTTCAGGAACACAATCAAACATAAATTGTAGCCAATTGTTGACGAACTACAGCGTCCGTAGGAAGCCCGAACACAGAAGACCTGACAGCTGGGTGAAAATAACACACTTTCGACGGCATGGCTACTGCTCTCCACTATAACTTTTCCTCTTCCACAAAGCAGCAGAAATTTGGCCACGCCCCCTTTTTTGCATATTCCGGAGGGAGGGTTGGTTATGGGTTAGTTACGTATAAAACCGACTCGGTTACTAACGTAACCTCGGTTCCCTGAGAGGAGGGAACGAGTATTGCGTAAGTAGCTTACGCTATGGGGAAAACTCCTTTTCTCGAGAATATTGAAGTCTTTATGTAAAATGCATTGCAGCTGCACAGCTGACAGCAATGAACGAAGGAAGCTCGGTCATTGGCTGTGCTGCGGCAACTTGCTCGAACCAATGACGGAGCGACTCTGAATGCGCGACCAATGAGCGCGCTTCGCGCCCGCGCGCGTCAGAGCCCGCCATGATGGGCATGGCCAAGAGCTATTTATTGGGCGCCCCGTCATGAGAGTTCTTTAGGTTAAAACGACTGAAGCGAACTAACCAAGCACAAGCACGCCAGCTTACGCAATACTCGTTCCCTCCTCTCAGGGAACCGAGGTTACGTTAGTAACCGAGTCGTTCCCTTTCGAGAGGTCTCTCCTATTGCATAAGTAGCTTACGCTATGGGAACACCATGCAAAACGCCGTGCGTGCTGAACTTCGCCTTATGATAGCCAGAGGCAGGTGCCTGAGCTGAAAAGCAAAGTTAGCATCCAACTAGCTGGCAGAGGCGAGCTTTATATGTGGGAAAAATACAGAGCGGCTAGAAGGCGCTCAGTGTGACACAAGCACATACATAATCTAGATACGAACTCGTAGTTCAACTAGTATCATGCTGATAGTACATTGGAATGCAATGTCGGGACCTGTAGGTTGTAGAACCTGATAAATGTGGACGGTGAGGCCCAGCCTGCCACCGCACAAATATCCTCGATCGGTATCCCGCTCGACCATGCCCAGGAAGAAGCCACACTCCTGGTGGAGTGTGCTTTGACTCCCCAGGGGCATTGAAGTCCCTTAGCTTCATAAGCCAGCGCTATAGCCTCAACTATCCAGTGAGAGAATCTCTGCTTTGAAACGGCGGAACCTTTCGTACGGCCGCCAAAGCATACAAACAGTTGTTCTGTCTGTCTGAATAGGGCAGAACGCTCCAAATACACTCTGAGAGCCCTAACGGGGCAGAGTAGATTAGCGTCGTGTTCGTCTGCTGGAGACGATAGCGCAGTTAGGGAGATAACCTGTGCTCTGAAGGGAGTGGTGAGCACTTTAGGAATATACCCATGTTTCGGTCTAAGGACGACCCTGCAGTCGTTAGGTCCGAATTCTAGGCAGGCAGCGCTTGTCGAAAGCGCGTGCAGGTCGCCCACTCTCTTGACCGAGGCGAGTGCCAGCAAGAGCGCAGTCTTGAGCGAGAGCTGTTTAAGGTGCACGGTTCGGAGTGGTTCGAACGGGGGCCCTTTAAGAGCGTCTAGGACAGTAGCTAGGTCCCAGATCGGCACTGAGGGGGGGCGTGAAGGGTTCATCCTCCTAGCGCCCCTTAGGAAACGAATAATTAGGTCGTTTTGCGTTTTTCTCCTCTCTGACCCGACTGATGACCTGTGGCAGCATCGCGATCGGGGGAAAGGCATATAAGGGGCGGCTCGGCCAGCTCTGGGCGAGCGCGTCCGTGCTCTTCGTGAAGAAAAGAGAGCAGTGCGCGTTCTCCTTGGAGGCGAAGAGGTCGATCTCCGCTTTGCCAAAGGTTTTCCATAACCATTGAATCGTCAGCGGGTTGAGAGCCCATTCTCCTGGGAGAATCTTGTCTCTGGATAGCATGTCTGCCCCCTGGTTCAGGGCGCCTGGCACATGCGCTGCTCTCAGCGAGCGCAAGTTGTGCTGGGACCATAAAATGAGTCTCCTGGCCATTGAATGCATGGAGCTCGACCTGAGTCCACCCTGGCGATTTATGTACGACACTACCGTCATGTTGTCCGTTCAGACCAGGACGTGTTCGTTTTTTCGATGTGGAAGCAGGGCTCTGAGAGCCAAAGCGACCGCTTTCATCTCCAGACAGTTAATGTGTAGGCGCTTCTCCGGGTTTGACCAAAAGCCGGAGACAGGCCTGCCCTCGTAAAGGGCCCCCCAACCTATTTTGGAGGCATCTGTCGTTATCATCTTTCTCCTTGTGTTCACACCCAGACTCACGCCTGACTGGTACCAGTCGGCGGCTTTCCAGTGCGTCAGAGCTTTTATACAGCCGTGGTTCGCTCTGATTAAAAAGTGGCCCGAACGCCACGCGTGAGTAGGGACGCGGCTCTTGAGCCAGCGTTGGAGAGGGCGCATATGCAACAATCCTAGCTGGAGTACGGCCGATGCTGAGGCCATGAGACCGAGCATCCTCTGAAACCGCTTGACGGGGGCGCGCGCGCCCGCCCTGAATGATGTTGCAAGGCGCCGGATGGTGAGCGTGCGCTCTGATGAGAGACGCGCTGTCATTTGCATCGAGTCTAGAACTATTCCCAGGAAAGAAATCCTCTGGCTGGGAGATAGTATGCTTTTTGCAAAATTGATTCTTAGACCCAGGCATTCTAAATGGCTGATAATCCAAGATCTGTGTGTTATTAACTGACTCTCTGATTGTGCTAGGACCAGCCAATCGTCGAGATAATTCAGTATTCGCACTCCACTTCGTCTCAAGGGGGAAAGTGCTGCGTCCATACATTTCGTGAATGTACGGGGAGCCAGGGACAGGCCGATCGGAAATACTGTGTACTGGTAAGACTGTCCCTCGAAAGCGAATCTCAGAAACGGCCTGTGATGAGGCGCTATTGGAATGTGAAAGTAAGCATCTTTCAGATCCACTGAGAGAAACCAATCTCCTGGGCGTACTTGCGCGAGGATATGCTTGGTTGTTAACATTCTGAACGAGCGAATCATTAGTGCTTTGTTCAGGTGTCTGAGATCTAGGATGGGGCGGAGACCACCATCCTTTTTCGGGACGAGAAAATAGCGGCTGTAAAAACCTGCCTCGCTCATAGAGGGGGGAACAGTTTCCACAGCGCCCTTTTCTATTAGTTTGTGCACCTCGATGCGTAGAACCTGTGAACACTCTTTTCTCACTTTCGTCTCGACCACAGTCGTAAAATGTGGTGGTCTGCAAGCGAACTGGAGCGAGTATCCGTGCTTTACTATATTCAATACCCATTTCGGCATATCTGGAATGTTTTCCCATGCCGCTGCGTGTACAGATATGGGCTGAATACAGGCTAGGGGCGGGCCGCTGTGACGTAGGGACCCGGCCAGCGAATCGCCTGAGCTCGTAGCTCTCAGAGGCGCGGGCGCGCGCTGAGCAGCTGAGTGAATGGGCGCGTGTGTGCTTACAACAGCGCGCGCTATGTCTGTAAAACTCGCAGCCTGAGCTGGGGTTGTGTTTGACACTGTAAGGACAGTGTTTATAAGTGGGGGTGCATAAACAGTGGTAGGCACACGCGTCACTTTTATAATGTTTCCCGCTTTTACTGGGGATGAATTCATAACTGTGTGAACAGTGCTTGTGTGTAGTGGTGCGTACATGACCGTAGGCACGTGATCTACATTCATGGGGCGCGCAGCCTGAGCTGGGAATGAATTTGGCACTGTTTTGACAGTATCTGGGAATGCACACTTTGTGGACATGTGAACCCTTAGTGACACAGGCAGAAAAAGCTTTTTGTGTTTTCTGTGCGTCGCCGTAAAAACGGCGTTTGTTTGCAGGTGAGCGAGCTCTGTGACAGGCCCATTGACTGCTGTATGGACATTTCCAGCCGCCTGTAAGGGGACTGGGTAATGTTTGAGCTTTTGCAGAGAGAGTGGTCCGGCTTTTGCGAGACACACACTCTCTCTTCTCATTCCTGTGGCTAGGACGGCTTTCGAGGCTCAGGGTTCAGCACAATCTTGGGCCGAGGACCCCGTCGCTCAGGAGGCGGCTTGCGGTTGTGGGAGCGCGAGCGGCGTCGAGCGTCAGCATGAGGCGCGGGCTGAGAGGCGGTGGGAGCTGTTCTAGCCCGCTGCGGCTGTGGCGGTCTCTGTCTGCTCTGCGATGAGCTGGAGCGCTTGGGCAGGAAATGGCGCATAGCTTGTGAAGCGTTCTGGGCCTCAGTGAAGCGTTCGGCGAAACCTTTAACCGCCGGTCCAAACAGCCCGCTGGTGGAGATAGGCGCGTCGAGAAACGGCGCCTTATCCGCGTCCTTCATCTCCGTCAGAGTCAGCCACAGATGGCGCTCGAGAACAGTCAAATTAGCCATGGCGCGGCCAATAGACTGGGCGGTGGCCTTCGTGGCTCGCAGAGCTATATCAGTTGCGCTGCGTAGGTCCTTAAAGGCTTCGGGTTCGGGGCCAGACTCGTCCATAGAGCGGAGAAGCTTAGCTTGGAACACTTGAAGTACCGCCATTGAGTGAAGGCGCTGATGCAGCTTGGCCGGCGGCGGCGTAGGCGCGACCGCCGAGAGCAGAAGTAGTGCGGCAGGGCTTCGAGGGGTGGGAAGCTTTGGCTTTCCATCCGGTGGTGGAGGGCGGGCAGAGATGATTGGCCACGGCCTCCTCGAGGGGCGGCGTTCCCTCGTAGCCTCTTTCCTTCGCGCCGTCCACAGAGGAGAGCGACAAAGAAAAAGAAGGCTTCAGACGCGCAGAGTGGGGGGCTTTCCATGACTTGGTGAGTTCGTCATGAACCTCCGGGAAGAAGGGAGAAGGCCTTTGCCGAGGGGCCTGCTGGCGCCCCTGCAGAAACCACTCATCCAGTCGGCTTCGGGTTGGTTCTTCGGGAGAAGACCAATCGAGCCCGAGGTCCTCTACGGCCTTCGAGAGGTAATAAGAGATAATCTCCGTATCCATGGTGGAGCCCCCGCTCGTGCTAACTAGCGTCGACGGGGCGGGGTCGAGAGTGGAGCCCGGCCAGTCGTCCGATGCAGCGTCGATGGACAAGCTGTCATCCATTCCCCCATCGTCCTTGGACGCGCCGAAAGTCACAAGGCCCACCGCTCTGCTAGAGGGGTGTGGGTCCGGCTGGGTGAACTGAACCGGTGGTGGGGAAGGTAAGAGCGGCGGTGAAGCACGCGGAGACTGGCTCGGCGTGACGTCACTGAGCTCCGGTTCAGGAAGCCTCTGTGAGCGGCGCTTTTTCTTAGTGCGCGGCTCAAACAGAGGGGTGGGGGCGATGGGCTCGCTCACGGCGAAAGCGGCGAGGCGAGCCCGCAGTGCGGAGAGACCCAGGTCATCACATTCCGGGCATCCGCCCTTGGTCAAAGCAGCTTCTGCGTGGTCCCGGCCCAGGCAGCAAGCGCAGATGATGTGACGATCCCCGTCCGGGAGAAGGTCTCTGCACGACGCGCAGGAAGGCATTTGAAACAACGCCTCAGAAAATTGCTCTTTTACAAGTGTCGCGGGGCGAACAGATGTAAAGATACTTGCGTGTGTGGCACGCCGGATGGCTCAGTAGGATGGCGTTCGAAGGCGGCTGAAGGTGCCGACGTCCTCGTATCAATCCCGCTGGTATGCTTTTCGACGGCGGCGAAGGCTTCAATAATCCGGAGGATCCAGCGAAGAAGGTGTTCGCTGAAGGAGATTAAATCTAAAGAACTCTCATGACGGGGCGCCCAATAAATAGCTCTTGGCCACTTCCATCTTGGCGGGTTTTGACGCGCGCGGGCGCGAAGCGCGCTCATTGGTCGCGCATTCAGAGTCGCCCCGTCATTGGTTCGAGCAAGTTGCCGCAGCACAGCCAATGACCGAGCTTCCTTCGTTCATTGCTGTCAGCTGTGCAGCTGCAATGCGTTTTACATAAAAACTTCAATATTCTCGAGAAAAGGAGTTTTCCACCTAGCGTAAGCTACTTACGCAATAGGAGAGACCTCTCGAAAGGGGACCGTTGTAGTCCCATTCGAGTCGTTTTTGTACACTCTTAAAACAAATGTGTTGAAAACAACACAACATGTGTCGTTTTCAACACATGCTCTGAGTGTGCTCAGGGACAACACATATTGTGTTAAAATACAACACAGAATATGTGTTGTGAAAACACACAGACAAATGTGTTACTTTAGTTAACACATTAATGTGTCTTTTTTGTATACATCTAACACAACTGTGTGTTATAGATTTATTTTATTATAAAACATTATTGAAAAAGCTAGATCACAATACAATATGTAGTTATCATGAAATCACACTGAAGCATTGAATACGGTTCACATACTGTGTTTATTTTGCATTTTTTTTCTGGTTTTAACATGGAATTCATACGGTAAAAAATACTGTTGATAAAAAAATAAGCATTTCAAAACATTAATCATATAAAACATTCATGAAACACTTTAAATAACAACAGATCAAATATTATAAAACTCATGTTAGACTACAGATTAATGTTAGGTTTTGGCTATCAGAGAGTGCATGTACTTCCCTTAAATGCCAAATCAACTGTTTTGTTTGGACAAAAATATTTTGCAAGCACTTGGGACATGTATACATGGTCTGTTTCAACTAGGCACGAGACTGCAATTTAGCAATCAATTCCATAACCTTTGATCGTTTGCAAGTGGACTGGGACAAAGGAAGGTCATATACGTACTCAAAATGAGAAAACTGAAGACAGTTGGCATGGATATTGAAGATTACACAGCCAGTAGAATTTGAAAAGTTTGTCAACAGCACAAGTGAGGTTTTCAACATCAAGTGGAAAAGCAAAATAATCATTCTTTGCCACAATTACATACTGGGCTTCATGTCCTGGAGAGCCGATGGAAACGAGCTGCGGCTGTGTTGACTTTAGAGACCCGTTCATGCCTTCTTGAAGCAAAGACGTCACAATGGTACCAGCCTATAGAAATGAAACAATGAAAGGCATCAGAAAATGTTGTTGCATGTGACATTGCAACTTTATAAAAAGCTAACAAAATGCATACCGGCACCAGTTCCACCAAGTATGAGATAGCAGAATTGACACAGCATTTACTGCCGGCGACGCTTCTCCCAGATGCCGTGGGTGGAAGAAGATGAACGAGGATCCTTAACATAGTGTAACACAGCTCATCTTGATGTAGTAAAGATTCAGGTCACATGCAAAAGATTAAAAACAAAATTATATTTGAAATGATTACCTTTAAATCATGAATTGAATGATAAAATGTACATGTCATTTTCACAAAAACACAATTTAGAAATGTATGCAAATGCCACAGAAATAAGTATGCTTTTGCAGTTTGTATATGCACTGCCAAGTAATTTCATACTCATAAATGAATAATGTAAAAACATCCTTCCATGTCCTTCATTTTCACCAAATGGGACATTAATCCATTAATCTGATCGAGAGAACATGTAAACACTTGATCGGATTGAAAACCGAGACTGAAAGGACTATGCATGTGCAATGACATTGAAATAGCGTAATGACATTGAAATAGCGTAATGACATTGAAATAGTGTAATGAGGTATGACACACGGAACGCGCTGTTCTTCCTGTTGAATAAAGTGTCATCTAAATTAATCATTACGCTATTTCAACGTCATTACGCTATTTCAACATCATTGCACATGTGCAGTCCTTTCAGTTTCGTGTTTTAATCCGATCAAGTGTTTACATGTTCTCTCGATCAGATTACAAAAGGAATAAACTACACCTTTCAATCCAATGGAAATTCCAATCGGATCGAGCTCAATCAGATCGATTAAGATGTTTACATGAAGGTTTTTAGTCCGATTAAGCAGTCAATTCGATTATAAGGGTCCATGTAAACACAGCTAATGTTATTTGATGTTATTAATAACTTATGAGTGCAAAGCTGTTAAACAGTTATATACTTACAATCCATGCTTTTCTACAAGGTCACTCACAGCCACTTTAACAAGTAACTTTCTCAAAGAAATTGACAGTGTCTTTGTGTCTTCATGTTCTCTCAAGATTGTAGGGGCCTTTTCCTCGAGCAGTGTCAGCAGACCAGTTGTGGTGACATTTGTGGTGACAGTCCGGCTTACTTCTGTTGAATGAAACTATATATAAAAAAAAAAAAATTACAATTGAAATGTTTACTTTGAAAATTATAAATAGGAAGAGTGAAAACATGACTCACCAGTAATGACTCAACTCTTCTATCTAATGGATCCTGTGTGATACTAGCAGTATAATATATTTGGAATTTATCAAGCTCCTTCACTTCTGAATTAACATCGATGTCAATAAATTCTTGAAAATCTGTGTCAAATCTCAGTATTCGATCAATAGATACTTGTTGAGAGAGCTCCGTTTTGGCGGAGTTAATCAGTTCTCCAACACTTCCAACTGTGAATAGTTTTCTCCATGTTTCCTTCCCGTCTATGAAGACAGTCGCGAGAACTCAGTGTAAAATTGTTAGAGTAAACGTGATTTGACCCTCGTCTTCCATTACCTAGATAAAAGATATAATAACACCATATTATAATGCTGTAATCATACAAGAGTCATAATTTAATAATGAGAAAATGTAAACGTTAACTGTATCGCGTTATCAATACATTTAAATAGCCTAGTCAGTGACAAGCAAGGTAACTTAGCACAAAGTGGCGCGCTTTTTAAACCACACAACACTAACACAACTAACGACTAACGTTATGCAGTGGTTAAAAGGACGTTTTTGGTAAAATGACTGTTAGAGACTAGTAAAATGAGTTCAAACTTAAGGTGCCATGTATATTAACCTTTAACGTTACGACTTTTTAAAAACAATTATTAGCAGTCATACCCAATAAATAAACAGATTTGCAAAGCGTGAGAGCTCGCTTGCCTTGACGCTAGTTAACACACAAAACATATTCGGCTACGGAACATGAAAACGGTTAAAACAAACAAATTATGTTTCCTGGACAATTAACACAACTCTTTCTCATGCTATGTGGAGAAATATTTATTATTTTACACGTTTAATTATATTCACTCACCTGAGGCAGACAGACGCATTTCTGAATTCTGACGGCTGGCTAGGCGTCGGTTGGAAAAGAACGCCACCGCGCATGCGCAGCAAAAACATCTCCGTAGTCCCAACAGTTGTTTCCCCCCAGAGTTAAAATGCTTTATTCACATTTTCAACATGATAAATAAATCCAATCATTAAAGTTGACATCGCCTGTTGAGTATTTGCAACAGAATATATGCCTTTTATATAAACATGTACTACTAAATGTGTTTAACACAGTAATTGTGTAAACAGTTGAGCACAATATTTACACATCATGTGTCTGTAATAACACAAAATGTGTTACAAATCCTTTTACACATATTTTGTGTTCATTTTCAACACATCAATTTTAAGAGTGTAGGCATTAAACTTCCTGATTTTTAAAAGACGATATCTCTGCTTACATTGAACTTTCAGTGCAGCAACTTTGCAGATTCATGTACCAACAGCAACATTACACACTATTTAAAATGAAAAAAGTGAAATCGCAGTCAACCACACCTTCAATGAATACTGTCTTCCATTTTCATTTTAAAATAATTGTTCTCTCACCCATTAGAGTGGCACCAAACGTGTTTTAGAAAGAAAAATATTTTCAAGCTGGTTCTGTTAAAAAAAATCGGGGAATAAATCCATAATTTATGTCAATGTGGAAATTTTATGATATTTAAAAACAAGATTTACTTGAGACGCAGTCATGCAAAATGAAAACTTGCATCTTAAGTGTGTTGTGTCAGATTGTTTTCGCTTGTTTTGAGAATAAAAAAAAAAGATACAATCGATAAATGAAAATTGATTATAACAACTTATTTTCATATTTATATCATGTAATTTAATAATGTAGTTCATATATTTTGTTGATTTTTTAAAAAAAAATCTGGAAAACAAGTTAATGATTTTTTTATTATTATGTAAATACTAATAATAACATAAATAATATAAAATAAAATTGCTACTTGCTATTGTTAGTCAGAAGTAGGCAGTGTTTGGAGTAAGGACATTCTCATTAACATGAGCAATATATCGGAAATGCATATATTTTGTCAGTCATTTTTGTGTATATCTGCTAAAGTTAATCTGGTCAACTTTTAGAAGTATGAATGCATATAGGCGGCCTCAAAGATTACACAAGGACTAAAAGCCAGAAAATATTTCACAGGTCCTTTAATGGAAAACAAATTCATTTTTTTTATATTCTTAAATCAATTTCTGTCAGTGATTTCTATTTGAATGCTCCTGTTCTCACAGGCTGAAATTTCACCTGTGACCTATAACCTTATTTAACGTGTGAGACAGGATGTGACAATTCTCCAATTCTTTGATACTGTACATGATTTGCTTTTCATTGTGCAGGTGCTGATTGAACAGGATCATTATTCAGCATTTGACACACCCACTCTCACCACCCTCTCTTCTGAGTCACAGCCCTCCGCTGGCCTGTTCTTCATCTCAAAATGCACCTCTCTCTTCCAGGCAGCCCACCTCCTCTTCGCCCCCTTTACATTTCGCATCCTCTGTTCACGCTTCTATAGACATACCATTTCCAGCGTTGTTTTGCCAACTCATTAACAAATGCTGACAGCAACTCCAAAGGCACTCCAACTCTGACTCACTGGGTTTTTTAATACTCTGAATGCATTTGTACATCATATATCATTTGAATAATGGTTTAAATACACCAAACACTTGCACATATCCCTCATTGTGAAGCTTACCATTAACACTGAGGTCATAGAAGTATTAATGCATCCTTCCAGGGATTCCTATTTATTCACTCTGACAAACCAGTGATGGGGAAGACGAGGATGTGTGGGGGAAGGGAAACGGGAATTGCATAACCTTAGCTCCGTCTTTGCATGAAGTGGCAACAAGAAAAGGAAAAGGATAGAACATCTATCTATCTATCTAACTGTGTGTGTGTGTGTGTGCGTACCATTTGTGGCAGTACCATGGCAGAGTAATGTTAATCAACATTATATAAAACCTTGTATTTTGATGTGTACTATGGTACTGAATGCTTACCCTATTTATATATTATGCCATAGTATTTACTGTAGGCTATGGTACTCCAAAATAATTTTAATAATAACATATATGGCATAAGGGGGTCTAAATTTGGGGTTTAAAATCTAATTTACTCTGGGAATGAACAGACGTTTTAGGATTAACCAACAGAAATGAAAAACATTTAATAAAGTTTAATAAATAATAAAGATTCAGCATTATGTGCCTAAAATATCATGGTATAATCAGGGCATCATATTCAAAAAGCAATTTTCCCTTAATGCTATTTTAATGTAAAGAAACACAAGTTCCAACCTTATGAAGAGATGTTTGCACATGAGCATTGTAAGTGACTGACATCTAGTGTTCAAATGGAAGTACTGTAGTTATCCAGGCAACTACTAACATCTTAATTACAGTTTTTCTCAATCGCTTTGGCACATTTCTCGAAACCAGTGACATTCTCTAAACTCTAAGTTCAATCGTAACAACTGTTCGATTATTTTTTCACCATGGAAATATTTGCCATATACAAATTGTATTGTTTTCTACTGTTTAGTTGACACTGTCTGTTTCTATAGAAGAATATCAGTTTTGTCTAGCTGAATGTTCTTGTGTATCACACTGAGCTTTTTAGATACAGATTTCAGGCAGCAGGTAGAAATGTACTAAGAAAAGTCAGTGTATGCACAAAACGAAAATGGACATTTGGTCACACTTTATATAAGGTGGCCTTATACATAAAAAAATAAGTACAGCGTAAACGAATCAGGAACAGTAAAGGAACAGTTTCTTCCCACAGGCCATTTCCCTCCTGAACAGTTAACACACCTCCCAAGGCATATGCCTTTAAGTGCAATACTCCCAGTTTAGTGCAATATCCTACAACTCAGGTGATACTTATATGTAGATTTATTTATTTATAATATTCAAAACACTGTAAATGTTCATAATCTGTAAATGTCGACTATTCTGACAAAACCCGTGATACTTTTATTCTCATATATTTATATTTTTTATTCTTATGTAGTATTATGTTTCTTGTTGTATTTGTATATGTACACTGGAAGCCTCAGTACCAAAACAAATTCCTTGTGTGTGCAAGCACACTTGGCAATAAAGCTCTTTCTGATTCTGATTCTGATTATTGTATTCATATTGTAGCCTATTGCAAAACACTTGTGCTGCTATTGAGGTGGATACGGATGGTTAGTGAAAGATTTGGTGGATGTTTAAGGGTTAAGGTGTATGCGAAGGCTCAGTGTAATTACAGCTGTGTTTTTTTATTTTAATTTTTTGTTTTAAAAAAAAAACACGCATTTACACAATAATAGCATTGTATCAAATGATTCATTAAGTTGGCTTGAGAAAGCCAACTTACTGAAATCCTATTTAAACGTATTATTAAGTTGGCTTGTGAAAGCCAACTTATTGAAATCCTATTTAAACTTATTATTATTATTATTATTCTGAGCGGTAAAATTTCTGACTCTAACTCCTCCTAGAGCTTTAACTCCACATACTCCAAACTCGGCTCAGACACTCAAACTGTTCTGACTCGAGTTGCTATATCTTTTCTAACTGATCGGACTTACGGTTTTCTTAAATATTAATATTAAAACTCATAAAAATCCCATTGACTTTCATCGCAACAGTTCAAATTGAGCCAAGACTACGGTGGCCCAGTAGTGCACAACAAATAAACTCAAATCTAAACTCCTTGAAACCTAGACTCAATTAAACTACCATTCTATATGTACTAATGAACTTATCTATCTATCTATCTATCTATCTATCTATCTATCTATCTATCTATCTATCTATCTATCTATCTATCGAATAATCTATCTTTCTTTCTAACTAATCTTTCTTCCTTTCTTTCTAACTAATCCTTCTTTCTTTCTAACAAATTCTTTCTTTCCTTCTAACTAATCTTTCTTTCTTTCTAACTAATCTATCTTTTTTCTTTCTAAGTAATGTTTCTTTCTTTCTAACTAATCTTTTTTCTTTCTAACTAATCTTTTTTCTTTCTAACTAATCTATCTTTTTTTCTTTCTAACTAATCTATCTTTCTTTCTTTCTAACTAATCTATCTTTCTTTCTTTCTAACTAATCTATCTTTCTTTCTTTCTAACTAATCTATCTTTCTTTCTTTCTTTCTTTCTTTCTAACTAATCTACCTTTCTTTCTTTCTTGCTAGCTAATCTATCTTTCTTTCTTTCTAACTGATCTATCTTTCTTTCTTTCTAACTAATCTTTCTTTCTAACTTATCTATCTTTCTTTCTAACTAAAATGTCTTTCTTTCTTTATAGCTAATCTTTCTTTATAACTAATCTATTTTTCTTTCTTTCTTTCTAAATAATCTATCTTTCTTTCTTTCTAACTAATGTATCTTTTTTCTTTCTAACTAATCTATCTTTTTTCTTTCTAACTAATCTTTCTTTCTAACTAATCTATCTTTCTTTCTTTCTAAATAATCTATCTTTCTTTCTAACTAATGTTTTTCTTTCTTTCTTACTAATCTTTCTTTCTTTCTACCTAATCTATCTTTTTTCTTTCTAAATAATCTATCATTTTTTCTTTCTAATGAATATATCTTTCTTTCTTTCTTTCTTTCTAACTAATCTATCTTTCTTTCTAGCTAATATTTATTTTTTCTTTCTAACTAATCTTTCTTTATAACTAATCTATCTATCTTTCTTTCTTTCTAAATAATCTAACTAATCCATCTTTTTTCTTTCTAACTAATCTATCTTTCTTTATAACTAATCTATCTTTCTTTCTAGCTAATATTTATTTTTTCTTTCTAACTAATCTTTCTTTATAACTAATCTATCTATCTTTCTTTCTTTCTAAATAATCTAACTAATCCATCTTTTTTCTTTCTAACTAATCTATCTTTCTTTCTAACTAATCTATCTTTCTTTCTAGCTAATATTTATTTTTTCTTTCTAACTAATCTTTCTTTATAACTAATCTATCTATCTTTCTTTCTTTCTAAATAATCTAACTAATCCATCTTTCTTCCTTTCAAACTAATCTATCTTTCTTTCTAGCTAATATTTATTTTTTCTTTCTAACTAATCCTTCTAACTAACTAATCTATCTATCTTTCTTTCTTTCTAAATAATCTAACTAATCCATCTTTTTTCTTTCTAACTAATCTATCTTTCTTTATAACTAATCTATCTTTCTTTCTAACTAACTAATCTATGGTTCTTTCTAACTAATCTATCTTTCTTTATAACTAATCTATCTTTCTTTCTTTCAAACTAATCTTTCTTTCTTTCTAACTAACTAATCTTTCTTTCTTTCTAACTAATCTATCGTTCTTTCTAACTAATCTTTCTTTCTAACTAATCTTTCTTTCTAACTGATCTATCTTTCTTTCTAACTAATCTATCTTTCTTTCTAACTAATCTATCTTTCTTTCTAACTAATCTATCTTTTTTTCTTTCAAACTAATCTTTCTTTCTTTCTAACTAACTAATATATCTTTCTTTCTCCCTAACTAATCTATCGTTCTTTCTAACTAATCTTTCTTTCTAACTAATCTTTCTTTCTAACTGATCTATCTTTCATTCTAACTAATCTTTCTTTCTTTCTTTCTAACTAATCTATCTTTCTTCCTTTCTTTCTAACTAATCTATCTTTCCTTCTTTCTAACTAATCAATGTTTCTAATTCTTTCTAACTTATCTTTCTTTCTTTTTTCTTTCTAAATAATCTTTCTTTCTTTCTAACTATTCTTTCTTTCATTCTAACTAAACTTTCTTTCTTTCTTTTTCTTTCTAATTAATCTAACTAATCCATTTTTCTTTCTTTCTAACTTATCCATCTTCCTTTCTTTCTAACTTATCCATCTTTCTTTTTTTCTAACTTATCCATCTTTCTTTCTTTCTAACTAATCCTTCTTTCTTTCTTTCTTTCTTTCTTTCTTTCTTTCTTTCTTTCTTTCTTTCTTTCTACCTAATCTTTCTTTCTAACCTCTCTATCTTTCTTTCTTTCTAACTAATCTTTATTTCTTTCTAACTAATCTTTCATACTTTCTAACTATTCTTTCTTTCTTTCTAACTAATCTTTTTCATGAATTTGAACTTATGAACTCATGAATTTATACAATTGTGAATTTTCCTAAATTCATACACTTATGAACTTTTAAATTCATAAATAGTTCACCATAGCAACCACCCAGAACACCCTAGCAACCACCCAAAATACCTTACAACACCCTAGCAACACCATAGTAACCACCCAGAACACCCTAGCAACTGCCTAGCAACCACCCAAAACACCCTAGCAACCACCCTGAAACACATTAAAACACCCTAGCAACACCATAGCAACCACCCAGAACACCCTAGCAATCGCCTAGCAACCACACAGAACACCCTAGCAACCACCCAGAACACCCTAGCAACTGCCTAGCAACCACCCAAAATACCTTACAACACCATAGCAACCACACAAACTACCATAGAACACCCTAGCAACACCATAGCAACCACCCAAAACACCATAGCAACTGCCTAGCAACGACCCAAAATACCTTAAAACACCCTAGCAACACCATAGCAACCACCCAAAATAGCCTAGAACACCATAGCAACACCATAGCAACCACCAAGAACACCATAGAACACCCAACCAACCATTTAGAACACCCTAGAAACCGCCTAGCAACTACCCAGAACACCCTAGCAACTGCCTAGCAACTACCCAGAACAACTTAAAACACCCTAGCAACACCATAGCAACCACCCAGAACACCCTAGCAACTGCCTGGCAACCACCCAGAACACCCTAGCAACCACCCAAAATACCTCAAAACACCCTAGCAACACCATAGCAACCACCCAAAATAGCCTAGAACACCCTAGCAACACCATAGCAACCACCCAGAACACCCTAGCAACCACCCAAAATACCTTAAAACACCCTAGCAACACCCTAGCAACCACCCAAAATAGCCTTAAGCACACTAGGAACACCATAGCAACCCCCAGAACACCCTAGCAACTGCCTAGCAACCTCTCAGAATGCCCTAGCAACCACCTAAAATACCTTAAAACACCCTAGCAACACCCTAGCAACCAAGCAAAATACTCTAGAACACCATAGCAACCACCCAAAATACCTTACAACACCCTAGCAACTGCCTAGCAACCACCTAGAACACCCTAGCAACCACCCAAAATGCCTTACCAACCACCCAGCAACCACCAGAACACCTTGGCAGCCCACTAGAAACACCCTAGCAACCTTAAATTACTTTAAACTACTTTAAACTTTAAACTATTTAAAACTTTAAACTAAGTTAAACTACTTTAAAATATTTTAATCTTTAAACTAATTTAAACTTTAAACTAATTTAAACTTCAAACTACTTTAAAATTCAAACTAATTTAAACTTCAAACTAATTTAAACTTCAAACTACTTTAAACTT
>NW_027508833.1:19850000-19857500 GCF_051911475.1 Siphateles boraxobius | reverse complement strand
CTTTTTCTTTCTTTCTTTCTAACTAATCTTTCTTCTTTCTTTCTTTCTTTCTTTCTAACTAATCTTTCTTCTTTCTTTCTTTCTTTCTTTCTAACTATTCTTTCTTCTTTCTTTCTTTCTTTCTTTCTTTCTAACTAATCTTTCTTCTTTCTTTCTAACTAATCTTTCTTTCTTTCTTTCTAACTAATCTTTCTTCTTTCTTTCTTTCTTTCTAACTAATCTTTCTTCTTTCTTTCTTTCTTTCTTTCTTTCTTTCTTTCTTTCTAACTAATCTTTCTTCTTTCTTTCTTTCTTTCTAACTAATCTTTCTTCTTTCTTTCTTTCTTTCTAACTAATCTTTCTTCTTTCTTTCTTTCTTTCTTTCTTTCTTTCTTTCTTTTTCTTTCTTTCTTTTTCTTTCTTTCTAACTAATCTTTCTTCTTTCTTTCTTTCTTTCTTTCTTTCTTTCTTTCTTTCTAACTAATCTTTCTTCTTTCTTTCTTTCTTTCTTTCTAACTAATCTTTCTTCTTTCTTTCTTTCTTTCTAACTAATCTTTCTTTCTTTCTTTCTAACTAATCTTTCTTCTTTCTTTCTTTCTAACTAATCTTTCTTCTTTCTTTCTTTCTTTCTTTCTTTCTAACTAATCTTTCTTCTTTCTTTCTAACTAATCTTTCTTCTTTCTTTCTAACTAATCTTTCTTCTTTCTTTCTTTCTTTCTTTCTTTCTTTCTTTCTTTCTTTCTAACTAATCTTTCTTCTTTCTTTCTTTCTTTCTTTCTTTCTTTCTTTTTCTTTCTTTCTAACTAATCTTTCTTCTTTCTTTCTTTCTTTCTAACTAATCTTTCTTCTTTCTTTCTTTCTAACTATTCTTTCTTCTTTCTTTCTTTCTTTCTTTCTTTCTTTCTTTCTAACTAATCTTTCTTTCTAACTAATTCTTTCTTTCTTTCTTTCTAACTAATCTTTCTTCTTTCTTTCTTTCTTTCTAACTAATCTTTCTTCTTTCTTTCTAACTAATCTTTCTTCTTTCTTTCTAACTAATCTTTCTTCTTTCTTTCTTTCTTTCTTTCTTTCTTTCTTTCTTTCTTTCTAACTAATCTTTCTTCTTTCTTTCTTTCTTTCTTTCTTTCTTTCTTTTTCTTTCTTTCTAACTAATCTTTCTTCTTTCTTTCTTTCTTTCTAACTAATCTTTCTTCTTTCTTTCTTTCTAACTATTCTTTCTTCTTTCTTTCTTTCTTTCTTTCTTTCTTTCTTTCTAACTAATCTTTCTTTCTAACTAATTCTTTCTTTCTTTCTTTCTAACTAATCTTTCTTCTTTCTTTCTTTCTTTCTAACTAATCTTTCTTCTTTCTTTCTTTCTTTCTTTCTTTCTTTCTTTCTTTCTTTCTTTCTTTCTTTTTCTTTCTTTCTTTTTCTTTCTTTCTTTCTAACTAATCTTTCTTCTTTCTTTCTTTCTTTCTAACTAATCTTTCTTCTTTCTTTCTTTCTTTCTAACTAATCTTTCTTTCTAACTAATCTTTCTTCTTTCTTTCTTTCTTTCTTTCTTTCTAACTAATCTTTCTTCTTTCTTTCTAACTAATCTTTCTTCTTTCTTTCTAACTAATCTTTCTTCTTTCTTTCTTTCTTTCTTTCTTTCTAACTTATCTTTCTTCTTTCTTTCTTTCTTTCTTTTTCTTTCTTTCTTTCTAACTAATCTTTCTTCTTTCTTTCTTTCTTTCAAACTAATCTTTCTTCTTTCTTTCTTTCTAACTATTCTTTCTTCTTTCTTTCTTTCTTTCTTTCTTTCTTTCTAACTAATCTTTCTTTCTAACTAATTCTTTCTTTCTTTCTTTCTAACTAATCTTTCTTCTTTCTTTCTAACTAATCTTTCTTCTTTCTTTCTTTCTTTCTTTCTTTCTAACTATTCTTTCTTCTTTCTTTCTTTCTTTCTTTCTTTCTAACTAATCTTTCTTCTTTCTTTCTAACTAATCTTTCTTTCTTTCTTTCTAACTAATCTTTCTTCTTTCTTTCTTTCTTTCTAACTAATCTTTCTTCTTTCTTTCTTTCTTTCTTTCTTTCTAACTAATCTTTCTTCTTTCTTTCTTTCTTTCTAACTAATCTTTCTTCTTTCTTTCTTTCTTTCTAACTAATCTTTCTTCTTTCTTTCTTTCTTTCTTTCTTTCTTTCTTTCTTTCTTTCTTTTTCTTTCTTTCTTTTTCTTTCTTTCTAACTAATCTTTCTTCTTTCTTTCTTTCTTTCTTTCTTTCTTTCTAACTAATCTTTCTTCTTTCTTTCTAACTAATCTTTCTTCTTTCTTTCTTTCTTTCTAACTAATCTTTCTTTCTTTCTTTCTAACTAATCTTTCTTCTTTCTTTCTTTCTAACTAATCTTTCTTCTTTCTTTCTTTCTTTCTTTCTTTCTTTCTAACTAATCTTTCTTCTTTCTTTCTAACTAATCTTTCTTCTTTCTTTCTAACTAATCTTTCTTCTTTCTTTCTTTCTTTCTTTCTTTCTTTCTTTCTAACTAATCTTTCTTCTTTCTTTCTTTCTTTCTTTCTTTCTTTTTCTTTCTTTCTAACTAATCTTTCTTCTTTCTTTCTTTCTTTCTAACTAATCTTTCTTCTTTCTTTCTTTCTAACTATTCTTTCTTCTTTCTTTCTTTCTTTCTTTCTTTCTTTCTTTCTTTCTAACTAATCTTTCTTTCTAACTAATTCTTTCTTTCTTTCTTTCTAACTAATCTTTCTTCTTTCTTTCTTTCTTTCTAACTAATCTTTCTTCTTTCTTTCTTTCTTTCTTTCTTTCTTTCTTTCTTTCTTTCTTTTTCTTTCTTTCTTTTTCTTTCTTTCTTTCTAACTAATCTTTCTTCTTTCTTTCTTTCTTTCTAACTAATCTTTCTTCTTTCTTTCTTTCTTTCTAACTAATCTTTCTTTCTAACTAATCTTTCTTCTTTCTTTCTTTCTTTCTTTCTTTCTTTCTAACTAATCTTTCTTCTTTCTTTCTAACTAATCTTTCTTCTTTCTTTCTAACTAATCTTTCTTCTTTCTTTCTTTCTTTCTTTCTAACTTATCTTTCTTCTTTCTTTCTTTCTTTCTTTCTTTTTCTTTCTTTCTTTCTAACTAATCTTTCTTCTTTCTTTCTTTCTTTCTTTCAAACTAATCTTTCTTCTTTCTTTCTTTCTAACTATTCTTTCTTCTTTCTTTCTTTCTTTCTTTCTTTCTTTCTTTCTTTCTAACTAATCTTTCTTTCTAACTAATTCTTTCTTTCTTTCTTTCTAACTAATCTTTCTTCTTTCTTTCTTTCTTTCTTTTTCTTTCTTTCTTTCTTTCTTTCTTTCTTTCTTTCTTTCTAACTAATATTTCTTCTTTCTTTCTTTCTTTCTTTCTTTCTTTCTTTCTAACTAATATTTCTTCTTTCTTTCTTTCTTTCTTTCTTTCTTTCTTTCTAACTAATCTTTCTTCTTTCTTTCTAACTAATCTTTCTTCTTTATTTCTAACTAATCTTTCTTCTTTCTTTCTAACTAATCTTTCTTCTTTATTTCTAACTAATCTTTCTTCTTTCTTTCTTTCTTTCTTTCTTTCTTTCTTTCTTTCTTTCTTACTAATCTTTCTTCTTTCTTTCTTTCTTTCTAACTAATCTTTCTTCTTTCTTTCTTTCTTTCTAACTAATCTTTCTTTTTTCTTTCTTTCTTTCTTTCTTTCTTTCTTTCTTTCTAACTAATCTTTCTTCTTTCTTTCTTTCTTTCTTTCTTTCTTTTTCTTTCTTTCTTTCTAACTAATCTTTCTTCTTTCTTTCTTTCTAACTAATCTTTCTTCTTTCTTTCTTTCTAACTAATCTTTCTTTCTTTCTTTCTAACTAATCTTTCTTTCTTTCTTTCTAACTAATCTTTCTTCTTTCTTTCTTTCTAACTAATCTTTCTTCTTTCTTTCTTTCTTTCTTTCTTTCTTTCTTTCTTTCTTTCTAACTAATCTTTCTTCTTTCTTTCTAACTAATCTTTCTTCTTTCTTTCTTTCTTTCTTTCTTTCTTTCTTTCTAACTAATCTTTCTTCTTTCTTTCTTTCTTTCTTTCTTTTTCTTTCTTTCTTTCTAACTAATCTTTCTTCTTTCTTTCTTTCTTTCTAACTAATCTTTCTTCTTTCTTTCTTTCTAACTATTCTTTCTTCTTTCTTTCTTTCTTTCTAACTAATCTTTCTTTCTAACTAATTCTTTCTTTCTTTCTTTCTAACTAATCTTTCTTCTTTCTTTCTTTCTTTCTTTCTTTCTTTTTCTTTCTTTCTTTCTTTCTTTCTTTCTAACTAATATTTCTTCTTTCTTTCTTTCTTTCTTTCTTTCTTTCTTTCTTTCTTTCTTTCTAACTAATATTTCTTCTTTCTTTCTTTCTTTCTTTCTTTCTTTCTAACTAATATTTCTTCTTTCTTTCTAACTAATATTTCTTCTTTCTTTCTTTCTAACTAATCTTTCTTTCTTTCTTTCTAACTAATCTTTCTTTCTTTCTTTCTTTCTAACTAATCTTTCTTCTTTCTTTCTTTCTTTCTTTCTAACTAATCTTTCTTCTTTCTTTCTTTCTTTCTTTCTAACTAATCTTTCTTCTTTCTTTCTTTCTTTCTTTCTTTCTAACTAATCTTTCTAACTAATTATTTCTTTCTTTCTTTCTAACTAATCTTTCTTCTTTCTTTCTTTCTTTCTTTCTTTCTTTCTTTCTAACTAATCTTTCTTTCTAACTAATTCTTTCTTTCTTTCTTTCTAACTAATCTTTCTTCTTTCTTTCTTTCTTTCTTTCTTTCTTTCTAACTAATATTTCTTCTTTCTTTCTTTCTTTCTTTCTTTCTTTCTAACTAATATTTCTTTCTTTCTTTCTTTCTTTCTTTCTAACTGATATTTCTTCTTTCTTTCTTTCTAACTAATCTTTCTTTCTTTCTTTCTTTCTAACTAATCTTTCTTCTTTCTTTCTAACTAATCTTTCTTCTTTCTTTCTTTCTTTCTTTCTTTCTTTTTCTTTCTTTCTTTCTAACTAATCTTTCTTCTTTCTTTCTTTCTTTCTTTCTTTCTTTCTAACTAATCTTTCTTCTTTCTTTCTTTCTTTCTAACTAATCTTTCTTCTTTCTTTCTTTCTTTCTTTCTTTCTTTCTAACTAATCTTTCTTCTTTCTTTCTTTATTTCTTTCTTTCTAACTAATCTTTCTTTCTAACTAATTCTTTCTTTCTTTCTTTCTAACTAATCTTTCTTCTTTCTTTCTTTCTTTCTAACTAATATTTCTTCTTTCTTTCTTTCTTTCTTTCTAACTAATCTTTCTTTCTAACTAATTCTTTCTTTCTTTCTTTCTAACTAATCTTTCTTCTTTCTTTCTTTCTTTCTAACTAATATTTCTTCTTTCTTTCTTTCTTTCTTTCTTTCTAACTAATCTTTCTTCTTTCTTTCTTTCTTTCTTTCTTTCTTTCTTTCTTTCTAACTAATATTTCTTCTTTCTTTCTTTCTTTCTAACTAATATTTCTTCTTTCTTTATTTCTTTCTTTCTTTCTAACTAATCTTTCTTCTTTCTTTCTTTCTTTCTTTCTTTCTTTCTTTCTAACTAATCTTTCTTTCTTTCTTTCTAACTAAACTTTCTTTCTTTCTTTCTTTCTAACTAATCTTTCTTCTTTCTTTCTTTCTTTCTTTCTTTCTAACTAATCTTTCTTCTTTCTTTCTTTCTTTCTTTCTTTCTTTCTAACTAATCTTTCTTCTTTCTTTCTTTCTTTCTTTCTTTCTTTCTAACTAATCTTTCTAACTAATTATTTCTTTCTTTCTTTCTAACTAATCTTTCTTCTTTCTTTCTTTCTTTCTTTCTTTCTAACTAATCTTTCTTTCTAACTAATTCTTTCTTTCTTTCTTTCTAACTAATCTTTCTTCTTCCTTTCTTTCTTTCTTTCTTTCTAACTAATATTTCTTCTTTCTTTCTTTCTTTCTTTCTTTCTAACTAATATTTCTTCTTTCTTTCTTTCTTTCTTTCTTTCTAACTGATATTTCTTCTTTCTTTCTTTCTAACTAATCTTTCTTTCTTTCTTTCTTTCTAACTAATCTTTCTTCTTTCTTTCTAACTAATCTTTCTTCTTTCTTTCTTTCTTTCTTTCTTTCTTTCTTTCTTTCTTTCTTTCTTTCTTTCTTTTTTACTTTTTCTTTCTTTCTTTCTAACTAATCTTTCTTCTTTCTTTCTTTCTTTCTTTCTAACTAATCTTTCTTCTTTCTTTCTTTCTAACTAATCTTTCTTTCTTTCTTTCTTTCTAACTAATCTTTCTTCTTTCTTTCTTTCTTTCTTTCTTTCTTTCTAACTAATCTTTCTTTCTAACTAATTCTTTCTTTCTTTCTTTCTAACTAATCTTTCTTCTTTCTTTCTTTATTTCTAACTAATATTTCTTCTTTCTTTCTTTCTTTCTAACTAATCTTTCTTTCTAACTAATTCTTTCTTTCTTTCTTTCTTTCTAACTAATCTTTCTTCTTTCTTTCTTTCTAACTAATATTTCTTCTTTCTTTCTTTCTTTCTAACTAATCTTTCTTCTTTCTTTCTTTCTTTCTTTCTTTCTTTCTAACTAATATTTCTTCTTTCTTTCTTTCTTTCTAACTAATATTTCTTCTTTCTTTATTTCTTTCTTTCTTTCTAACTAATCTTTCTTCTTTCTTTCTTTCTTTCTTTCTAACTAATCTTTCTTTCTTTCTTTCTAACTAAACTTTCTTTCTTTCTTTCTTTCTTTCTAACTAATCTTTCTTCTTGCTTTCTTTCTTGCTTTCTTTCTTTCTTTCTAACTAATCTTTCTTCTTTCTTTCTTTCTTTCTTTCTAACTAATCTTTCTTCTTTCTTTCTTTCTTTCTTTCTTTCTAACTAATCTTTCTAACTAATTATTTCTTTCTTTCTAACTAATCTTTCTTCTTTCTTTCTTTCTTTCTTTCTTTCTAACTAATCTTTCTTTCTAACTAATTCTTTCTTTCTTTCTTTCTAACTAATCTTTCTTCTTTCTTTCTTTCTTTCTTTCTTTCTAACTAATATTTCTTCTTTCTTTCTTTCTTTCTTTCTTTCTAACTAATATTTCTTTCTTTCTTTCTAACTGATATTTCTTCTTTCTTTCTTTCTAACTAATCTTTCTTTCTTTCTTTCTTTCTAACTAATCTTTCTTCTTTCTTTCTAACTAATCTTTCTTCTTTCTTTCTTTCTTTCTTTCTTTTTTACTTTTTCTTTCTTTCTTTCTAACTAATCTTTCTTCTTTCTTTCTTTCTTTCTTTCTAACTAATCTTTCTTCTTTCTTTCTTTCTAACAAATCTTTCTTCTTTCTTTCTTTCTTTCTTTCTTTCTAACTAATCTTTCTTCTTTCTTTCTTTCTTTCTTTCTAACTAATCTTTCTTTCTAACTAATTCTTTCTTTCTTTCTTTCTAACTAATCTTTCTTCTTTCTTTCTTTCTAACTAATATTTCTTCTTTCTTTCTTTCTTTCTTTCTAACTAATCTTTCTTTCTAACTAATTCTTTCTTTCTTTCTTTCTAACTAATCTTTCTTTTTTCTTTCTTTCTTTCTAACTAATATT